>NC_087213.1:60245545-60308045 GCF_015104395.2 Macrobrachium nipponense | reverse complement strand
AACATGCTTTGTAAAGCGTATTTACATACCAACGACCACGACGTAGAACATCTTCCTAAAAATAGATAAAAACTATCACAGTGTACATATATAGATAGCTTTAGCGTGCAAGCTAACACGCAGAAGCTCGGTTATAGCTTTCGGTAAATTCGGAAGCACAGTGTTTATTATAGATGAATGATATTTATAAGCATGATAACATGCAAGCTCAGTCACAGGCCACTGACAGGTTGTGACCGAACAAGCACAAGGCCGGTTGTAGCTTATTATTATTATTATTTTTATTGTAAGAACTCTCTCTCTCACTCTTATTCTATTATTCTCTCTGTCTATCCATCTGTCTATCAGTGGATCTCTCTTTCTCTCTTGAAAAATTCAAACTTCCAAAGAATATTGTGTTTATTTGAAAGATGTAACAGAAGGTACACGAAATACAGAATGAGGAGATCAGCTGTTAGAAAAACAGATAAATTGACAAATAAATAAAAATGTTAGTAAATCATTAAAATACAAAGAGAATTGTATTAAGGTACTAAAAATAATTACCGTAAACAAACAGGCGACCGTTAGTAGCTACTGGTCACTACATACTGCAAACAATTCACGTAGCAATTGGCACCCCAGTCTACACCAATCAATCAATCAATATCTAGTTTTGAGACTCTCAGTATTTCCTAAAGCATATAACCTGCTCGATTTAAAGTGGTGAATCTGTCATGATAAGGGATGAAGTCTTTGAATTCATTTTAAGCAGGACCGAGCTTGCTTTGGGTAGCATGCCCGGCTCGTCCTCTGAACCGCACCCACCCCCGAATTTTTTCCCGTTTTTTTTTTTTTTTTTTCTTTTTTTTTTTTTCGAAAAATGTAGTATCAGGCCTCATACCTAACCCCCCACCCCAATACCCACCTGACGCCTTACTTCCCTTATCCTGAAGGCCACCCAGGGACCTCTGCTTCATTTAGCCCCCCAGGGGCGAAACTATAGTCCTGACTCCTTGTCCCTTTCCACGGGTGAGGACACTTGCCTCATCAAGCGATGATTGTGATGGTAAATTGAGGATTGTGATGGTGAATTAGCGATTGTGATGGTAATGTCCGAATTCTTCTTCCGTGGGATCATATCACATCCGCGTCAACCGGCCGTCACCACCAGGAAATGTTTGTGACGACGCGCCCCCTCGAGTTCGTCTGGTGCCTAAACAAACAATGGAGTGTTTGTGCTTATGATTGACACCCTGGTATTCGGAGAAGTTGCTTTCGAGGACGGACGTACCTGAAGTATGACTTTGGCAGAGAGAGAGAGAGAGAGAGAGAGAGAGAGAGAGAGAGAGAGAGAGGATTTCGTAAAATGGAGAGAACACTGCAGAGAGCGAATTTAGTAAAATCGGTAAATGCTGAGAACGGAGAGAGAGAGAGAGAGAGAGAGAGAGAGAGAGAGAGAGAGACGATGTAGGGGAGAGAGAGAGAGAGAGCGAGAGACGATTTCGTAAAATGGTAAGGTGGTCAGAAAACTGCAGAGAGAATTTAGTAAAATCGGTTAATGCTAACAACAAGAGAGAGAGAGAGAGAGTTTCGTAAAATCTAATTTAGTAAAATCGGTAAATGCTGAGAACGGGGGAGAGAGAGAGAGAGAGAGAGAGAGAGAGAGAGAGAGAAATTTAGTAAAATCGAAAAATGCCAAGAAAACTGCACAGACACACAGACGGAGACATAGAGAGAATTTAGTAAAATCGATAAATGATAAGAGGAGAGAGAGAGAGAGAGAGAGAGAGAGAGAGAGAGAGAGAGAGAGAGAGTCAAATCAAATCGAATCAAAAACTTTTATTTCTGTTTCTGTCTCTCTCTCTCTCTCTCTCTCTCTCTCTCTCTCTCTCTCTGCACCATTCTTAGTATTTATCGATTTCACTAAATTCTCTCCCTCCCTGTGCAGCATTCTTAGAATTTATCAGTTTTACTAAAATCTATCTCTATCTCTCTCTCTCTCTCTCTCTCTCTCTCTCTCTCTCTCTAAGTGTGCAAATCACTCAAATATCACTTTGATCCCAAGTTTGATCTGTAATATATGGGGTCCTTTCGCATGAACGGGCTTAGCTGAAATAAAAGACGCCCATATGAGAGACTGGAGACGGAATTCTCACATAATAGAACAGGCCTCAGTTGAGCCTAGAGGCGAAATCTTGAGGATCACCCCTCACCCCTTTATCCATACCCCCCCTCACCCTTAATCCCATCACCCCTTTATCATTCCCTCCACCATTATCCTCCCTTCACCCTTATACCCCTCACCCCTTTATCCATACACCCACCCATTTACCCATGACCCCTTACTCATACCCCCATCCATTTTTACCTATCACCCTTATATCCTTACAACCACCCTTTTACCTATCACCCCTTTATCCATACCAACACCCATTTATCTATTACCTCTTTATCCATACCCCCATCCATTTACCCATCACCCCTTTATCCATACCCCCACCCATTTACCTATCACCCCTTTATCCACACCCTCACCCAACCCCTCTGCCCTTTTACCCATTAACCCTTTATCAATGCACCCACTCATATACCCATCACCCCTTTATCCATAACCCCCACCCAATTACCCATGATCCCTTTATCCATACCCCCATCGACTTACCCATCACTCCTTTATCCATACCCCCACCCATTTGCTTACCCATCACTCCTTTATCCATACTCCATTTATTTACCCATCACTCCTTTATCCATACCCCCACCCATTTACCTACCCATCACTCCTTTATCCATACACCAACCCTTTTACTCATCACACTTTTATCCATACCCCCACCCATTTACCTACCCATCACTCCTTTATCCATACCCCATTCATTTACCCATCACTCCTTTATCCATACCCCCACCCATTTACCTACCCATCACTCCTCTATCCTTACCCCCATCCATTTACCCATCGCCCTTTATCCATACCCCCTCCACCCCCTTTCATCCATCCCACCTTTCCATTACAGTGATTCTCATCCTTCCATTAGCCAACTCTTCCTCTGCGCTTCTTCTTCCTGTTCTTCATGATTTGAATGAAGAATGCGTGTTCCGTGGCGTTGCACATTCTTGCAGACCAGGTGACAGGGAACAACAGCAGTGCTCTAGAAAAGGGTTACCGCGAACGCTTGTACTATATATCGAGTGCAACTCGGTGCTGCTACCATTGTCACATACGTCGGAATTCGTGGGCCGAATATCGATTTGGCTGTTGACGGCGTCGTTTTGTTTTTTGTTTATGCTTGTACGAAGTTGAAAATCCTTTTGTTTCTGTATATACAGATACATTAGGCCTACGTACGTGAGTGTAATGATGCAAATGTTATGGTTATAAAAATACTCTTTTATATGCATAGTACTAAATGTATTGTTGATGAAAATCCTTCTGTATATACAGATATATTATGCCTACATACATGAGTGTAATGATGTAAATGTATCGGTTATAACACTACTCTCTTATGTTCATAGTACTAAATGTATAGTTGAAATACATTTTTTTCGCATTTTCATATACATGAATCAGTCATGATAATACATGTTCATCTTCATAGCGATGTATAATCGTTTTTTTCTGCACATTCTTTAAATTTTGTAGTTAACAAAACAGTTATAGTATACTATATTCTCAGAAACGGCCAGCCCGGATCATGTCCTTTCTCTAGTGTCGCATTAGATTCAATCAAGAAAATGCCTTTCAACAACAAAATTCCTCTGTGTCCAGATCTGTCAATATGGATTGACTCTAGCCGTTCCCGACCTCAAACATTTATTTTGAAGAAGGCGAGGTTTATGCATTCAGTACACGCAACGAACGCCTCATTCCTGCTCGCGAGACCTTGCCGTATTGCCTGCTCGTTACTTGTGTTGGAATGCATGGAAACAGGCTCACTTTGCTTGTATATGAATAGTAAGTAAACAAGCTTATTTTGCTCGTATATGGAATATTTGAAAAATAAGCTCACTTTGCTTGTATATGGAATATGTGTAAAGAAGCTCACTTTGCTAGTATATGGAATATGTGTGAAAAAGCTCACTTGACTTGTATATGGAATGTTTGCAAACAAGCTCACTATGCTTGTATATGGAATATGTGTAAACAAGCTGACTTGGCTTGTATATATGGAATGTGTGTAAACAAGTTCACTTTGCCTGTATATAGAATCTTTGGAAATCAAGCTCACATTGCTTGTATATGAAATGTGTGTAAACAAGCTCACTGTACTTGTGTATGTATAGTGCGTAAACAGGCTTAGTTTTGCTTGTATATGGAATATTTGAAAAACAAGCTCACTTTGCTTGTATATAAGGAATGTGTGTAAACAAGCTCACATTGATTGTATATGGAATGTATGTAAATAAGCTCACTTTGCTTGTATATGGATAGTATGTAAACAGGCTTATTTTGCTTGTATATGGAATATTTGAAAAAAAAAGCTCACTTTGCTTGACAATGGAATGTTTGTAAAGAAGCTCACTTTGCTTGTATGTGGAATTTGTGCAAAGAAACTCACTTGGCTTGTATATTGAACTGACCTAAGGCTGCTAAAAGTGACCTAGCTGTAATGCAAGGTCACAGTAGGTCAACAATCAGTGATACTTTGTTCACGGTACTGTTTTGTGCTTTTATCTTGCAATTGTATAGTACCGCTAAGAGTGTTATTGTTAAGGTACCGTCTCTAAGTGCAATTATTATTATTATTATTATTATTATTATTATTATTATTATTATTATTATTATTATTATTATTATTATTATTAAAATTGTATGTGCAATTTTAATCTCTGTATATTGCTCAGAGGGGAAATGAAGGATATATAATTATTATTATTATTATTATTATTTTTATTACTATTATTATTATTATTATTATTATTATTATTATTATCATTATTATTATTATTATTATTATTATTATTATTATTATTATTATTACGGAAGTTACAGAAGTTCCGTAGGATTCTGGTAAAGAAAGACTACAGTCATTAGATGTCGCAGGGCACGTAAGAATACGAAGGGACTGACCACGTAGGCATTACCTCGAGTTTGCAATTCAGCACCAATGGTAGCAACAAGCCTAACATGTACAACATAGGCAGTGAAGGAGTTAAGGGGCGGGTAGGTTGGGGGGGAGTTAGCTGTAGCACTACAGACATTCAGCTTTAAAGAACAAAGGCCTGTTCCTACGCAGTTTCTCACTGTTGCTGTAGAGCCCACATTGTGTGATGAAGATAGATGAGATATTCTCGAAGATGCAATGACAATTATCTTGCGTAGGGGGATAGTGCTGTCAGTTCACCTCATGCGGTGTGCCGTAGGCATTACTTAATGTTCTTTGGAGCGTCCCTTCGGCCCCTAGATGCAACCCTTTCCATTCCTTTTACTGTACCTCAGTTCATATTCTCTTTTTCCATCTTACTTTCATTAACCCTCTCAAAGTGCATCTGCTTTGAGGTTTTCCTCCTGTTACACCATTCAGACCTTTTTCACTGTCAGTTTACGTTTCGTCGCTGAATGACCTCATAGGCCCCAGCGCTTGGCCTTTTGCCTAGATTATGTGTATTCTATTCTAGTAGAAATATAGAGCGAACGCGGAATTCGGCGGGGTTTATCAGGCATCCGTCGAAGGTCGCTAAACTGTGAAAAAAAAAAAAATCTATAGAGTTGATCGCTGTTCCCGTAAAAGGTCGCTATTAGACTGTGACCAAAGGTCAGGTAGATGTGATAAATGCCGATGAATGAAGATAAGATCTTTAGAAGTGGATCACTCACTCGTTGCCAGTTCCAGAGAGCAGTTTTACTTCTTTGTTTTTTAAAAGAGTTCGAGTAGATGGAAGTACTTAACACACACACACATACACATATGTATATGTATATACATTATATGTATTATATATATACATAGAGCGAGAGAGAGAGAGAGCGAGAGAGATGATTGATTGATTGATTGATGCAAAAAAAGTACCATGGCAGAGAGAGAGAGAGAGAGAGAGAGAGAGAGAGAGACGTTGCATTGGATATTGACCGTTCATTTTATCAATGAAACTCTGTCACGAAAATATAAATAAACTTTGCTGCTACTGCAGTGCTGTTATTATTATTATTATTTTTTTATTTTTTATTTTTTTTTGCTCTATCACAGTCCTCCAATTCGACTGGGTGGTATTTAGTGTGGGGTTCCGGGTTGCATCCTGCCTCCTTAGGAGTCCATCACTTTTCTTACTATGTGCGCCGTTTCTAGGATCACACTCTTCTGCATGAGTCCTGGAGCTACTTCAGCGTCTAGTTTTTCTAGATTCCTTTTCAAGGATCTTGGGATCGTGCCTAGTGTTGTTATTATTATTATTATTATTATTATTATTATTATTATTATTATTATTAAGTATGCGTTCTTCAAATAATTCCCTTCATTTGTTAAGTATTTTGTATTTAATAATGTTTTGCATTGCATCTGCAAGCTGTAGTACTTCAATGCTGGAATGGACCTGAATGAAAATAATTGTTATTAATATTATTATTAATTTTGGGCACAGTTTTCCTTGTCGAAAATGATGACAATGGTTGCAGGTCCACAGTAATATAGCATGTGAGTATAGGGTCTTTAATGGATATTAAAAGCTTTCGAACCTTATACTGAAGATGAACCTAGTACAAGGTTCGAAAGCTTTTAATATCCATTAAAGACCACATACTCACATGCTATATTATTGTGGACCTGCAACCAATATTAATATTGCTGCTGCTAAAAATCCGATAACACACACACACACACACACACACATACATACCATCGCCAGAGAAGTTAGAGGGAGTTTTTTTTTTTTTTTTTTTTTTTTTTTTTTTTTTTTTTTTTTTTTTTTTTTTTTTTTTTTTTTTTTTTTTTTGAGCCCTATGTCAAACCCTTACGGTTTTTATGCCTCCATTTTTCTCGCTTCTTTAGGAACTTGGTGTCACGTCAGGACCACCACAAAATTGTCATTAGAAGACCTGAAATATATCCAGGTGCACCACAGGTATTCCTAGGTTAACGACGTCTTCGCGTTATCGAAGTTTACGGTTTGTTTGTTTATTTATTTTTCTTTATTATTTGCTATGTTGTTGAGATGTGTTTTCGTGTTACGCAATTTTTTATAGGCGTGAAAAAATTATCTTTTTTTTTTTCTTTTGTGTAGTTGGTTATTCTTCGATTCGTTTCTCAAGTTGTTGTTTTCTGGTGGTTTAGATCTGTTTTCGTAATTTGCAAATTTTATAGATGTGAAAAAATGTTTTTTTTTTATGTGGTTTGTTGTTCTTCGTTCCCTTTCTCATGTTCTTTTTTACTGGTTGTTTAGATGTGTTTTCGTGTTTTGCAATTTTATTTTGGACATGAAAAAATTAACTATTTTTTGGTATTATTTGTTGTTTCATGTTGCGTTTCTCATGTTTTTTTACTGGTTGTTTAGATGTGTTTTCGTGTTTTGCAAATTTTTTTAGATGTGATTTTTCTTTGTAGTTTGTTGTTCTTCGTTGCCTTTTTCATGTTTTTTCCTGGTTGTTTAGATGTGTTTTCGTGTTTTGCAATTTCATTTTGGACGTGAAAAAAATTAGCTAATTTTTGGGGGGTGTTGTTCGTTGTTTCTTGTTTTGCAATTTAAATTTGGACGTGAAAAAATTAACTAATTTTTTGGTGTTGTTCGTTGTTCCACGGTTCGTTTCTCGTGTTGATTTTTACCGGTTGTTTAGATTTGTTTTCGTGTTTTGCATTTTATTTTTTGGTGTTGTTCATTGTTTCTAGTTTCGATTCTCACGCTGTTGTTTACTGGTTGTTTAGATGTTTTCGTATTTTGCTAATTTTTGTAGACTTGAATTTGTGTGTGTGTGTGTGTGTGTGTGTGTGTGTGTGTAGTTTGTTGTTCTTCGTTTCCTTTCTCATGTTGTTTTTTTACTGGTTGTTTTGATGTGTTTTCGTGTTTTGCAATTTTATTTTGGACGTGAAAAAATTAACAATTTTCTTGGTGTTTTTCGTTGTTTCTTGTTTCGTTTGTCATGTTGTTCTTTACTGGTTGTTTAGATGTGTTTTTGTGTCTTGTCATTTTCTTAGGGTGTAAAATTATGTAATTATTTTGGTGGTGTTTGTTTCTCGTATCGTATCGCATGTTGTTGTAAACGAGTTGTTTACTGGATAGGTGGTTTATTTCTCTGTGGGCAATAGTATGCGTTCACACATGTTTTTAATATCGTATAACTTTTAGGAAAATTGTATGTATCGTAATCTCGCGGTGACATTACAGAAGTGTATCGAAAAAAATTCCTGGTCATCCAGTTATGTACGATATTGATTAGGTTTTTTTTTTTTTTTTTTTTTTTAAGGAAGTAGTCACTCTTCTTACGTTAATGTAGTATTATAAAGTCTCTCTCTCTCTCTCCTCTCTCTCTCTCTCTCTCTCTCTCTCTCTCTCTCTATATATATATATATATATATATATATATATATATATATATATATATATATATATATATATATATATATCTATAAAGTATAAAAGGCCCATCAATCACTCTGATTTAAAGCTAAGGACTATATTAAACCAGTAATGGGCCTTTTATACTTGAAACGTATATATCCTGTTTTAACGAAGAATTTATTTACACATATATTTATTGTAAACATATATGTATATATATATATATGATATATATATATATATATATATATATATATATATATTTACATACGCATTCTGATCTTGTACACACATCATTGAACTTTATATAATGTATGTCCGTATGTGCTTCTGCCCATGTGCGTGCGTAATATTTAATCATCCTACCGTCCCTGGAGACGAGGTATTATAAAAAGGAGCCCGTTTAATTTCAAGGATATTATTATTTGCTCATCCGAGATCTCGTTGGTACCAGTCGGAAAAGTAGCCTCCGTCGGCGAAAAGTTAAGAGTTAATTTGTAGAGATTACGTGCTACATTCTGCTTTAATCGACACGCTTTGGCGCTACCGTTCTTGCCCCGCCCGAGAACCGAAAATTAACCCCGCCCATGACTGCAACCCAGTCCACGGATCGTCCAAAAGGTTTCGCACAAGGTCAGAGTTGGTCAAGCAATTCGATGGGTGTCGCTGCTGCAACTTTTGAAATAAGTTGGTTTGATTTAATTGGGTGATATTACTCCCTTGAGAATTTAGACGAGAGAGAGAGAGAGGGGTAACTCGAAATAATTTAAGTGAAACTCCAACTTCTTAGGTACTACTTCGATCACTTGGTCAGAGGCGTTTTATAGTGTTGGGGAGGCTATAAGGAAGGTGAGGGGTATGAATGGGGCGGCGAGGGGGGCCAGAGATAGGGGCGGGGGCGGGGCGGGAAGAGGGATTTGGATGGGCGGGGGCGGGGCGGGGAGAGGGATTTGGATTTTAGGAAAACGGAGTCTCCGTCTCGACTCGACACACACTCAGCGATTTCTCTCTCAGTCAGTCAGTGTGAGGCGAGACACCGTCGCGTAAGGATGCGCTCGGTCCGACGCGGTGGTGCTGTTAATGGTTGTGAGAACTTGTACTACGACTATACGACCCGAGACGAGGAGAATTCTGCTGTAATCTGAACTCGAATTGTTACTGAACTTCGTAAAGTAGTGAGTCTGTTCATTCAGGGTCTGCTGTATATTATATATTCTTTTGGGAAATATATATATATAAAGTGTTTTCCTTTGTGTTACGATGGTTCAACTCGTAGGAAACTTTAGACGAGTTTTTTGAAACGCGGAAGTCACCAGAGGAAGGAAGCGATATTTCGCTAAAAACAAAAAACAAAAAGTTGGAGCAAATATGGACGCTCTCCTGCTCATTTTCATCCTGGGATTAGTCGCTGCCAATGAAGGTGAGATATTCCAATTTTTTCCCCAAGAAATATTCAGTTTTTTAAAAGAAATAACCCATGAAAAGCTCATTGAAGATTGTGGTCTGTATATCAGTAGCATGTAGATGTAATATTTTAATTCTTTCTAAGGCCTGCTCTGTCTTTTTCTTAATTTATTTAAACACTACTTATAATATTTTCTCTGAATTCTTACTATTGGTCTTTCACGCCATTCTGGCTTTTTATTGCTTTCTGTACATTTACTCAACTTCTTTAAAGTCTTGAGTGCGTGAGATGAAGAGAGCGGGGAGGGATCTTAGCGAGATTACGATTAAGATCGAACAAACTCTAAGGTGGTTACACATACAACTTCGTCCCGCGCAGGTGAACTATTTCATCGCTTCCTTAGACATTTTGACTTGAAATATGATGACAGAGTTCATGCATACATTGTTGTCGATACAGTTAGTACTCGACTAATTATTTTCTTAATTTATTTAAAAATTTGCATTTTTCTTTAATGATGTTCAAGTATATATTAGAGATCGATCTTAATAGTCTCCCACATATTCTGTCGCATGACATTTTGTATTTGAATCGCCAAGTGAAATTAATAGAATATATATATATATTATATATATATATATATATATATATATTATATATATATATATATATATACTTTAGTTCATTGTTAGCTTTTATAACTTTACTTATTTTGTTTTTTTTACAGTAACAGATTTTTCAACTTTTATGAAAACCGTTTTACCTTTGGAAATGGAAATTAACTTCGTGAATTCAACACCAAACGCCAGTACGACCACGCGTGCGCGCGCATGTACGCACACTTTAACAGGCACGCGGAATAAACTTCGTTCTCTAACACGACCTCGTCAATTGCAAATTATTTAGCCAACAGACAGTTCTTCACGGTTTTACAGCTTTTACAATCCATTATGATTTACTGCTGAATTTACCGATGGTTTTATTGTGTTTCAAAGTCACTCTTTTTGTTGCCCAGGCTCCCGCCGAGTGGCGATGGGAAATTGACACGGTTGATTGGATCCTCGACGCTGAAAACAGATTAAACAAAAGGCCAGGGAGAGAAAGGAAGGTTGGAGTTCATGTGCAAACATCATAATATTTTTTCGGGAGGGCATAGGGGCCCAGGGGGAATTGGAAGGTGGAGTGGGGGGGGAGGTTGCTTTCAACAATACTCTTATGATTGCTCATACACTGGTTGTGACTTTTTTTTTTTTTGCGCAAACGACCAATGAAATTGTTGTTGTGATTTTTTTTTTTTTTTTTTTTTTTTTGCGAATTGTCGTCAGATGCGTATCACGTAATTGTTCATGCGTATGTGTTCATTATGGAACGAGCTGAAAGAGGCTTGCAATCAGTCGTTAAATAGGTTTGTGTACGCGAGATGAAAGGGTGGAAGTGAATCGAATGATCACACGCGAAAACAGACAAAAAACAGATACCGACATTTGTATAGAAATTCAAGATAAAAATGGTAAATACCTAAATTTATTTTGTTTCTAGTATTTATAAATGTTCATAAATCTGATGTAGGCTTTTGAAGATGAAAAATACCGTATATACTCTTCGATTTATGCCCAAATTATAAATTCAAAAGAAACAGAATCGAAAAGAGAAGAGGGACTTATCATTGTACTCAGATATGCAACATTAAGTGCGGCATAGGAAATGTTATAAATATTATTATTATTATTATTACTGCTGCTCCTGTCGGATTTACTTATTTACATTCTTATAATATATTCACACGATTGAAAACGCTTCAATATTTTCCATCCTTCGCCAAATTTCCATTTCCTTTGTGAAATTACTCTAATACTGATCTCTTCTTTCTGTATTTTCTATTACCTTCTGTAACTGCCAAATGAACACTATGTTCGTTGCAAGCTTGAATTTCAAGTCAGTGGTCCCTGTAGACTTGTTCTATTGAGTAGGTTTCGTCTTTCGAATAATTATTGATAATAAACTTTATACGCAACTTCGTACCTTTACTGCTATTAATGTATTGCCGATAGTCTAATATTCTAAACTGACGATTCATCTTTCGAATAATAATAATAATGATAATAATAATAAACTTTATACGGAACTTGGTACCTTATACTGTTATTAATGTATTGCTGATAGTATCTGATACTGTACACTGACGATTCATCTTTCGAATAATAATATTAATAATAATAATAAACTTTATACGGAACATGGTACCTTATACTGCTCTTAATGTATTGCTGATAGAATCTAATATTGCAAACTGATGTCGTCAGTTCTAATGTTATCGACAATTTATTGATGAGCTCACAATTAAATTTACGATTTTTTTTTTATAATCGTTTCCCTCTAAATTAACACGAGGGAGTGAGTTCCGCTGACCCGGACATAAATAAAGTAGAATTAAAAATTTCGAAACTTACGTCAAATTCACTATATCTCTTTGTTGCTGGAAGTTGCTATAAAACAAGAAGCATATTTTATCGCTCGTTAGTGGCAGCAGCTGTATTCTTGTTAGGATTTATGAAGCAGTCTCATTTTATGTTATTGAAATTTATGATTACTGCTTTATATGTGCATTATAAATTATTGTTATTTCTTCGCTGAGGGTAACTGGAATAATGGAACAATAGTTCTTCCCAGTTAAAGATCTTGAAACAACTTTCCAGTTGAAGATCTTCTGACAATCCGTGATATATTTATCCTATCACTATATGAATAATTTAGTCTGAGCTGAATTTCTGAAAAAAAAATTACTTTTTTTTTTTTTTTTTTTTTTTTTTTTTGTAGTAAAACAATCCGATATTAACATAGAATAGCAGGCATCATCTAGGTAGTCATGGAACGTGCAAACACAGTATCCCTGGTTATACAAAATGCAGTACAATTCTTCACCCACACACCCCACCCCCCCTTTTTTTTCTGTCGAATATTTTTTTGAGTTACCTGCATCGACGGCGATTTTATCATTGAATTCTTGTTACAGTAAGGTGTCGATTGTTATAGTGAGGTGTCGAGTGTTCGTCTCTCTCACCATACATCCTGGATAGTGAGAGAGACAGGCGTGATTTTATCATTGACATCCTGTTTCAGCTAAATGTCAAATGCCTCTCTCTCTCACCACATATCCAGAATAGTGAGAGAGAGAGAGAGAGAGAGATAGAGAGAGAGAGAGAGAATTGATACTTCGCTGAAACGAGAATTCATTGACAAAATCACTGTAGATGTAGATAACTATAAAAAAAAATATTTAAAAATGCGTAATCGACACTGCCAAAAAGCGGAACGAATTAAATGCAGAGATTATAAAATGGTTCAGTATTCCTGCCCTGAACAGGTTCTCTTGCGGTCTGAGTTTTCCAGTTTCTGTTCCCCTACGCGCCATAACAAGTAGCAATTATGGTTTTGCATTTAATTAGGCTGTCGTCCCGCTGCCATTAGTATGGGAGTTTGGTCTTTTTTTTTTTTTTTATTTGGCTGCTTGACTTAACCTTTGGGTATTAATAAGCTTTTTGGGGGGCTTTATTATACGTTGTTCGATTAGAGGTACTTTTTCTGGAGAGTTAGTACTTTTTTTTCTATGTTCTTGCTAGGAGATTTGTGTGTTAAATGTTGTATATTTGTTGGTTATACTATATATATATATATACATATGTACTATATATATGTGTATATATATAGCAAATCTTGTTATATTATTTAACTAATTCATTCCTGTACTAAGCTTAATCAACGGTTAAACTTTTATTTTAAAGAAAAGTAAACAAAACAGACAACAGACTTCTTGGAAGAAAACGTTTTGTAATTGTTAATTAAGGTTTTGTTTTTGCTTGTCTTCGTTTTGTTAATATTTGTAAAAAAAAAAAAAAAAAATTCTCGAGAGCCATTGTTTTAACGAAAATGGAATCTACCTCCTGCGTCGACTACCATAGTTCTTGATCCCGTAGGGGGTTAGTGCCGACAGTGGACCTCATGGTGTGCACTGTAGGCATTACTTAAGGTTCTCTGCAGCGTGCCTTCGGCCCCTAGCTACAACCACTTTGGTTCCTTTTACTGTACCTCCTTTCATATTCTCTTTCTTCATCTTACTTTCCACCTTCTCCTAATACTTGATTGATAGTGCAACTGCTTTGAGGTTTTCCTCCTGTTACACCTTTCACACCTTTTACTGTCAATTTCCATTTCAGCGCTGAATGACCTCATAGGTCCCAGTGCTTGTGCTTTGGCATAAATTCTATTTTCGACGCATTCAACTCGACAATAGTTCTTGGCGCCAGTTGAAAGTAGCCAATCAATCAGTCAGTCACTGCTTATGGGAGCCAATTTCCTTGTGATCGAATCTCGAGAGGAATTGCATTCGTGTACAGTACGTGTTCCTCCTTTCTACTGAGTGGGGACCACTGACATCCCTAAAAGAAGTCCCAAGGTGAAGTCAGGCTGAAGTCTCGATATCCTTTCCACCTGTCTGGATGTAAATGACGTTTAGTTTGTCTTCACAGTTTTTTGAAGACTTTAGCCGAGTGTGAAATGAAACAGCTCCTTTTAAGTAGTACCTGTGTTTGTAAAAAGGTTGTTGTTTAATTCTCTTGTGTTTTTTTAATCAACGTCACGGATGTTGTTCTTGTGCTTCGTTGATGTTGTTTTGACTTAGGTGGATAATGTGTTGAAATGTTTATAATCTTATCTGATACGATGTTCATTCATTTGAGCATTTAATAGAAATTCTATTCCTGTTACTTGTGGGTTCATGGTTTCACTGGTCCCCAGATGAGAGAGAGAGAGAGAGAGAGAGAGAGACAGACAGACAGACAGACAGACCTTACCTTACAGATATCTCTCTCTCTCTCTCTCTCTCTCTCTCTCTCTCATCTGGAGACCAGGGTAATCTTGAACCACGAGAGAGAGAGAGAGAGAGAGAGAGAGAGAGAGAGAGAGAGAGATTGAGATTGAGAGAGATTGTTAATTAGAACTCGAAAGCTAACGGACGTGTAGTGTAACATATATATGAAAATAATTATGACGGATATAAATTGATATCCATTCCTCGTTTTACACTTCCCCGACGAAAATGTCAGCAGAGGCTTACCAAAAAAAAAAAAAATATCGCTAATATTCGCTTCCCAAAAACTGGACTACCAAAGCTTTTATATACCGAGCCGGAAGTGCAATTTGTCGATGTGTGCATTGCACCTGTGTCCGTCGATCGACTCATCGACGTCAGGGTATGAAGCGACGGGGCATCAGGCAGGAATTCTATAACAGAGTCGACGGGTGGAAAAGTTATTGGCAACGTCGATTTTCCAGCCCAGTTTATGTATGGATATTGGGTCCCAGTTTTCAGCCTTCGGTATTATCGACGGCCGGGCTTGAAGGTTATACTATATATTCGTTTAGGATGTATTTCTAGTCGCTTTTTTTTTCCCGCTTTGTGGATGTGATATTCTTATTTCATTGTTCTTTTTTATTCCCTGTATCTTTAGCTTGCTTATGACCATAAAGTTGATTTCTGCTTTAGTCGTTGAGGATGTATTTTTAGTCTCTTTTTTTTTTATGAATGTAATATTCTTTTTATTTGCCCTTTTTTTCCCCGTGTTATTCTTTTTTAATTGTTCTTTTTTTTCCTGTATCTTTAGCTTGCTTATAACTATAAAGTCGATTGATTTCTGTATACCTTAATAAGTAGTCTGTTCATTGTAATATATCTATATATATATATATATTATATATATATATATAGTATATATATATATATATAATATATATATATATATATATATTATACTATATATACATATATATATATATATATATATATATATATCTATAATTTTAATTAACTTGATTATGTCCATAAAGTCGATTTTGGCATTGCTTGGTAAATTGTCAATTCAGTAACATTCAATTTTTTTTTTAAAGAAAAAAAGTATATTTTTTCATGTTGATGTCAATTATAAAAAAAAAATATGAAATATCTTTTATGTTAATTCTTTTGATAATATTTGTTGCCATTTGACTCCCATTACTATTTAGAAAAGGTATGGCCGAAATGGCTCTTGGTCCAGACTCGTTTAAGACTTGTACATCCATCATCGTTATTTTGATGTATGTTACCCTACAGATCTGATATCTTTCGAATCCTAATCAGCTGACTTTCTCTCTCTCTCTCTCTCTCTCTCTCTCTCTCTCTCTCTCTCTCTCTCTCTCTCTCTTTAGGCTGGGCTCCATCTCTTTATTTTGAAGTAAATTGGTTTAGGTTTTTTTGGTTTTAGGTAATAGCACATCATCCTGTATATTTTTTAGTTTCCCCTCTCTCTCTCTCTCTCTCTCTCTCTCTTCCTCTTCGTAGTAAACCCTTAGATATATTTGTATACTTCTCTCGATTTCTGTCTTTCTCATGTTTCTGCTTGTGGTAATATTATTACCTTCCTTATACAGGAGTACATTTCTCTCTCTCTCTCTCTCTCTCTCTCTTCTCTCTCTCTCTTCTCCTTTTTAGGCTCGGGTTCATCATCTTGTTATATCTATTCCCCCCTCTTAGGTTTCAATGCCTCCTATTTATATGTTATGTCACTTAACCGTTCCCGCCCACCGTATCTCACCGACCATCATCTATTCTTACCTCCTCCGCCCACGTTGCTTCCACCCACCCTCTCTCTCTCTCTCTCTCTCTTTGTGCGTAGCTCGTTCACGCCCGTGTTTGCCGAAGTCTTATAATTAATGTGACGTGTGGACTCACCGGCCAAAGACAATCTCTTAATTATCGGCGAACGGAGTCTCGCTTGACTCTACGCATGTGACTTATCTGTTTAATGTTCCCCCGTTGGGTGATTATCGTGCATCTGGATGCCAGAGTCGTCTTACAGTATCGGAAAAGAATTGTCGTCTTTTATATGTTTGTCCGGTCTGCATTGCTGCCTTGAGTGTGGATAACAGCAAACACGCTAAGGCATAAAATTTTTTATGATTATGTAGTCTTAGAGGGTATTGTTTTTTTCTTTTATGTACATTTTTATTGTGGTTCATTATACGAGGCCATTTTGAATTTACAAGGTCTGGTAAAATGGTATGGAAGTTAGGTATTTGCTGATTGTGAATAGACGTCACTTTGATGAACTTGAAAGATTTGATAATGAAATGAGGTTTTTAAATACCTAATGGGGTGGCTATTTACGAGCTTGGATTTTTTGTTATTATTATTATTATTATCATAATTATTATTATTATTATTATTATTATTATTATTATTATTATTATTATTATTAGAAAATATTCATATTAGCATGAGTCTTGAAATGGAAAAAGAAATTCAATATATGTGTATGGACATATAAGTAAAGACAAATTTATCTTTGAAAATAGGTACATATGCATAACTGGATTTGTTTCCCCATTATTATTATTATTATTATTATTATTATTATTATTATTATTATTATTATTATTATTATTATTATTATTATTATTATTATTATTACTTACCTGGGTATCACGTTACCACTGGTTATCTCCCTCCATTCAAATCTTATACCTTTCTCCCTTTTCCTATAAAATCCGCCTCTCGTGTCTGTGCTTTGAAATTCAAATACAACTTTTATTGTGTGGGTTTCGAATATTTCAGTTTCTTTAATAATTCAAGATGCCTGATCTGACCTTGGGAGGTTTACCTTATTTTGAGACGTCTCAGTTGAATTTGCCTTTCGTTGTATCTCTCAGTATTATATATTCTTTTATTTTTCATAAATGATAGACATTCTTAAAGTGTCTACGATGTGCCTAGTGATTATATAACTTAAGGAATATTATTTTCGTGATTTTTCTTTTATTATTTTTTAGTTTCAGTTAATATCGAATTCAGGATTTTTTTTTTTCATTTGATATTGAATGCCACTTTGGGAACAATTCTAAGGTCAAAGGGCTAAGGCTAGCTAGTCTATTTATTCATAGCCTTGATTCTTTGTTTGCTTGTAACCTCCTGTTCCAAATTAAGAATATAATTTCAATGTACAACCGAGAAGAATATAATGTGCCTGAGACCTTGGCTTTTTCCTTGGCTTCGAAGGCCATTACCAAAGTCATCCTAATGAGGCAACGGGTCAGGGACTAAAAATGGAATATTCTTATCTTAATAATTTATTCTTTTATCGATTGACATTTTCAGACCAATTGTATGGGAACTGAAAAGTAGAGTAATAAAATGAATATCTTTATCTTGATTTGCTTTTTCAAATGGGATTTAAAATAGTCCAATTATATAGAAACTGAAAAGAGGAATAATAACAGAATATTGTTATCTAGATCATTTTTAATGGCATTTTCAGACCAATAATATAGAATTAAAAAGATGAATAATACAAGAATATTTGAAAACTTTTTTTTTTTTTTGCGAATGGCATTTTCAGACTAGTTATATGGAAACTGAAAAGGGGAATAATAAAAGAATATTCGTATTTTGAAACTTTATTTTTTCGAATGGCATTTTCAGACCAATTATATAAAAACTGAAAAGGGTAATAATAAAAAAAAATGTTATCTTGAAAATTGTATTTTACGAGTTGCATTTTCATACCAATTGTATGGGAACTGAAAAGTGGAATATTAAAAGAATATTATCTTGAAATTTTTGTTTTTTCGAATGGCATTTTCAGACCAATAATATAGGAACTGAAACCTGGAATAAGAGAATATTCTTATATTGAGAAACCTTTGATTTCATAATGACACTTTCAGACTAATTATATAGAGACTGAGAGGTAACTTTTTTTTCAATTACATTTTTAGTCTAATTATATAGAAATTGAAAAGGGTAATATGAAAACAATATCTTGAAAACTACTTTTTTTCTTTTCAATGGCATACCAGTTATGTGGAAACTGAAAAGTGGAATAATAAAACAATACTCTTATATTGAAAACTTTTATAGAATCTGAAAAGTGGATTGATAAAACTATATTATCTTGAAAAAAAATTTGAAACTTTTATAGAATATGGAACGTGGGTTGATAAAACAATATTATCTTGAATAGAATCTTTTCGAATGGCATTTTCAAACGAATTATATAGAAACTGAAAAATTGATTGATAAAAGAATATCATTATCTTGAAAAAAAAATTTTTAATGTCATTTTCAAAATAATTATATGGAATTAGAAAACCGGCGTTGCGACAATCCTTCGTATGGCGACTGATAAAATGGCAGTTGAAAAGTGGCGCTGCAGCCACCAAGGTCAGGCAGTTGGCACCAGGCTAAGAGTAAATATGGAGTATTCTCGTTTGAACTTTTTTCGTGCCGTGGAAATCTAGCGAAGAAGAATCGCCGTCATTAGTGCAAATTCGCGATAGTAAATGAAGGCTGCGTCATGACGTTGGGAGATCGTAATTGCCGAAGTGCGTTCCAACGACGGAAGACTCTCTTGACAGTAATTCGTACTTGGAAGGGGGTCGTTAAGGAGTGATGTACTGCAAATGATATGCAAACCGTTGCATATCATTACGAGGCTTGACAAAAAAAAAAGAAATCGTAATTTACTCCTAATGATGATCGTACTGTGTTTTTAATGGGCCATAATGGGTTCATACTTTCTTCTCTTCGTATAAAAGTTTGAGATTTTTTTTGGGGGGGGGGGGGTGCGGGGTTTATAGATTCCATTGAATTTTCTGGTGAGGTTTCCTAGTATTTTGTAAGTCACTTAGAAGCTAAGTAATAAAAGTGGTGTGTTACAGTAAAGTAAGTGCTGTTTTATATAATATATATATATATATATATATATATATATATATATATATATATATATATATATAATCGGTATTCCTAATGTAAAAATATAATAATGCTAAAATTTAAATTGGGTAAAATTAAGGAACTGACAGTACTGAAAACAAAACAATCGTCGTGGCATCCAAAGGGCAAAGAGACATATACTAATCCTAATTGCACCTTTACACTCTCTCTCTCTCTCTCTCTCTCTCTCTCTCTCTCTCTCTCCTCTCTCCTCTCAAAAGATACAGAAGATGTCCGGTTTCCGTCTTATTGATGCAAAAGTATTACTATAGTTTACCTTTTGTCTTGTAATGCTTTATTTATTATTTTATTATTTATTTATTTATTTATTTTTTTTTTTTTTTGTATGGGCTATTTGGTTGAAATTCTCAATTGCTGTTTACAGACGGCGATTTGTCACTGATGTACTGTATGGTATTGGAAATTTTATTAGAGAGAGAGAGAGAGAGAGAGAGAGAGGAGAGAGAGAGAGAGAGAGAGAGATATTCGTGTCTTTTGACGTATAGATGGAGTGACACAAAGTTGATGATAATCGATAAGAACAGGGATGAAAAGTCCTTTGAAAGAGAAAGGAAAAAAAATTACACGAAGCAAAAACAAAAAAACAAAAACGAAAAAAAGACAGAGGCAGAGAGTTTTTGATAATGTAAAGAAACTTACGAGATGAAAGAGATTAGAATACAAGGGAATGTGGAAGATCAAACGATTGTGTAATTCATTCTGAACGTATAAAGAGAGAGAGGAGAGAGAGAGAGAGAGAGAGAGAGAGAGAGAGAGAGACTCAAAGGAAACATGGAACAGATAGATAGTAGTCATTCAGTAATTTCGTTAAAGGTGTAGGGGTGGGGTGGGGGGGGGGGGTGATCAACATGCCCTACCCCTCCCCCACCCACACCACCTTCACACGTCTCCAAAATTTGTGCTGAGGCTTTGGGGGGCGGTTGGTCAAATTGACCTTTGCTTTCCCTCCCTATACCCCACTCCATCTTGGGGGGGAGGGAGAGGGGCTCCTGACCCCCTCCCCCATGATTTTCAAAAGTTTGGTGCTGGGGTGGGTTGGGCGGTAAGTCAGCTTATCCTATTCCTTCCCACCCATCCCCTTCCCTCCCCTCCACTCCCCCAAAACGCATTTTCAAAAACGCGATGATGATGATGATGAGAGAGAGAGAGAGAGAGAGGAGAGAGAGAGAGAGAGAAAACATGGCTGTCATGTGTCGAGTCAATTTGTTTAGAGGTAATCCCTCTCGGCATCAGCCTTTTAATCCAGCGATCGAGTGATCGAGCTTTATGGGGGGGGGGGGGGGGGACAGGGGGGGGGGATCTCTTAGGCATTAATGGACTCGTAGTAGTTTTAATGCCAAGCGCGATGAATTGCGATTGCAATTTCCGAATGTTTGTTTTCGCGTCGTCGGGCTGCTTTTAAAATGTGTGGTGGGTGGTGGGGTTCGGGGGGGCGGGCCGCTGTTTGGGCATTCCGTAGCAACGGCCTACGGGAAGCGTGAAATTAATTTATTATTGTCGGTTTTTTTTGTCGCGCGTGGGGTTTGAATTCGTGCATATTGAGTGTTGTGGCATCCAGATTACGCGGGCTTTCTCCCACCTTCACGTGCGAAAGCGCGCACGCGCGCCAGTCAATACGCACGTAGTTGTATGGATGTTATGTTTGTATGTATGTGTATCCATCCATACACTGTTACGGGGTGTGAATTCACCAAACAAACATTCCCCATTTCGAATATTTGATTTGTTATTTTTGAAAGCTATTTTCATATTTATTTATAGTTGATGTCCAAAAATCACACACACACACACACACACACATATATATATATATATATATATATATATATATATATGGTATAATATATATATGGTATTGGGTATATATATATATATATATATGTGTGTGTGTGTGTGTGTGTGTGTGTGTGTGTATGTGTGTGTGTGTGTGTGTGATATAACAGAATTATAGTATATGATTTCACCTAGCATGTGTTCCTCATTCCTAATATTCCGATTCTCTTTGGTATCAAGTCTCTTTAAAATATTACTCAAGTTCTTTTGTAGAAATCGATTTGTCGTAAACATTTGATTGAAAGAAATAGCGCATTAAACAGCTGCCATTATTACTCCTTCACATTCAATATTAAGTCTATAATTTTCGCATTCGGTGTATTTTCATGCTCCATTTAACCGCATTTAGATAAATATTCCCCTCAAGCCAATATGACATCCATATTTTTGTTTTATCTTAAACATGGTGCATATATGTACCGTGTCAATTTCATCAGCAACTTGAAAACACGTAAAATTGCAAAGAAAAATGCCGTTGGAAAATTGCCTAACCGGCAACTCGAATCGTCCTTCGGTATGAACCAATAACAACGAAGTTCTGTACCGTCATTCAGCCATACGCTGTTGGCAACAAGTCTCCCGAGGTAATTCATCGAGTCGTAAACTTGAACTACCGCCGGCATCGATCACTTTATTCAAAGCAGCTCCTAATGTAAAGATCTTGTGCTTGGATTTGGGTTGGCTGTTCTTTATAACAATAGAGTGGTTTTTTCCGTTCGCGGTAAAGACGGGTTTTGTACACGTTCGGACAATCGGTTACGATGGAATGCTGAGGAGATTGTGTGTTTGCTTCTGTTATTCAGGCCTGTTTTTTTTTTTTTTTTTCTTTCTTTTTTCCAGTACGTCAGGTGTGTGTGTGTGTGTGTGTGCGTATGTGGGTGCGATACCTTTATATGATCCTGAGGTTGTTTTTCTTTTTTTTTTTTTCCGGTGTCAAGGGATCATTTTACATTAAGGGTTTTTCTTTATTTGATAACTTCGATGAATAGTTTGGAATTTGTTCAAGAATTTTTTTTGTGGGGGGGGGGTGGGCGAGGAATAGCATTATCCCTTATTTTTATCATTAAAATGACCATTCAAAGCAACATTTATGTTCTCAAATTTCCTAATCGTGTAACTATTGCTTTTATGATTTATTCTTGCCATCCCCCCCCCCCCCAATGAAATCTTAATATCACTATTAAGAGCAGCGCTTTTTTTTGGTCAAATCGTCTGATGGTCTAAATATATATGTCTTTTGTGTCATTTATTCTACTCACCCCCACAGATTAAGTCTGAACATCAGTATTAATATCACTAACGAAAGTAACGCCAGTTTTATTCTCAAATCCTGTAATGGTCTAAATTTGTCTGTATATGATTTATTCTATACTTGGTTTTTTCCATCTGTCCACCCGCCTGTGGTGTTTGCGTATGGTAACACTGCGTCCCGGGCTTTAGTCTTTAGATAGTTGCGTTCAGCTTACATTCAACAATTATAATAATATCCTATTTCGAATATTAACGGCGTAATTTGCATACATTAAATTATTATAACACTTTTCAGTTGCAAATCCTCACCCAGATATCCTTTTATTTACCTAAATCTTACACATAGCGTAACAATCTAAAGCCCAGGACGCAGTGTTACCATGCGCAAACACCACAGGCGGGTGGACAGATTGAAAAAGACAAGAGTATAGTCATCGGGACAAATTAAATCACAGCGTCGCACAGCACTCCCAAAACAGACCATCCCTCCGCCATAAGTCACCGTAACAATATCAGTTGACGATGGACGTGACTCTCTGTGTTCTTGCGTTCTTCAATAACATCTCCGGCTCAAGGTTATTGCAACAAACAGCAGGAGCACCAGCAGCAGCAGCAAACATCCAGGTGGTGTTTGGTGCACGCGGAGCTGAAAGAGAGAACTGGTGACTCGGCTTTTTTTTCTTTTTTTTTGTGTTGGAATGCAGAACCCTCTGGGTTGAGGGAGTTAAGGATACATTGCATTTTTTTTTTTTTAGCCTTTTGGGTTTGAATGTGTTGGGGATATGGTGCAGCTTTTTTTTTTTTTTTTTTTTAAGTTGGGGATGACTTGGACGGGCATTCTAATGCTAATTTTTTTTTTTTTTTCAGATTTGAAGGTCTTGGGAATATTTTTTTTTTTAAGTTCATGGCTACCTTAGACGGGCATCCCGAAGCCCCTTTTTAGTGTCTATGCATGAGGGAAATAGAAGTAGAATCGATAAAAGAGGAATAAAAAATAGAATAGGAAAAGCAAACTTTTGAGGCAATGAATGAATCAGTTTGTGAAAACTAAAAAAGTGGTGCTAGTGGCAACCATTCAATATTAGCTATTCTCATATAATTATAAATTCATAAAAGAAATAAATTGACCCAATAAAAAGTAATTAACTGTAAACATTTTAGTAAAAGGAATTTTTTCATATGATTTTGGGATAAGAATTATTTTATTTAATAATTAAAAACTAATTTTTTCTTAAATTGATGTTGCTTTACAGCATTGTTTAAGTCTTAAGAGAATGTTAATCCTTCTTCATTATATACATATATATAATATATATATATAAATTTTATGTATATGGATTTCAATATTATTTTTTGAGTTTTATTCGTACTTACATATATATACATGCACAAACACATAAATAAATATACATGTTAAAAAAAAAATTATATATATCTACTAGATATACGCATATGAATGCTTGTGTTTGTGTTAAATTAGAATGTTACTATTAATTTAACAAACAAGAAACAAAGAAATATGATAGTACACTGCCCTCCCCCTCCACCTCCCCAGATAACGTACCTAAAATCGCACCGCATATTTTTTTTTTTTCTTACGTATCCGTAGGGCAGGTGGGGCATGCAGCCTTTTATGCATGGGCAGGTGTAGGCGTGCAAACCAGATCGTTAATATTGTCCCGGAGCTGTGTGATAGGTTCGTAGTGCATTCGCCCAATGAGCAGGTATTGCAAATATTGCACGGCGAGTGAATTACAGTCTGTATTCCCGCATAAAAGGACAGATTCAGCGTGAGACTGTTTTGTTTGTGACGTCTCTGGGCTGATTGACAGGTGTTGTTCATGTCGGTTGAGTCCCGGGGAGGTGCACAATGAAATACGACTGTATTTGGTTAAATACTTCAGCTTGAACCAAACAAAAACTTCTTTCAGCTTTCTTCTGATGTTTGAAAAAGTAACCCAAAAAATTATTGTGTATAACGTGTTTACTGATAGGCAATTACATTTTATTAGTAAAATAAAATTTAAATACTTATAAGTAATGAAAAAGAAACCCACGAAATTACTGTGTATAACGTGTTTACTTATAAGTATTAAAATTTTATTCGTAACATAAATTTTAAATACTTATAAGTAAACACGTTATGCACAGTAATTTTGTGGGTTTCTTTTTCAATCGTCAGTTTGAATTATAACTCTGTTCCTAGTTTGTATATATTGAGTTTAAGGAAAAAAGGAAAATTCACGATAAACACGTGCGTATTTGTTTAAATACGTCAACTTCAATGTATAAATCGGTTTCTGTTCTATATGCAGTAAGTGCCAGAAAAAATGCACATTTAACGTCTGCATATTCTTAAATACGCCAGCTTAAATGTATGATTTTGTTTCTGTTTTGTGTAGGTTGAGTTCCATGAAAATGCACGATAAATACACCAGTAGTTGTTTAAATACATCAACTTACAATTATAATTCTGTTTCTTGGTTTTTATATATTAGTTACAGGAAAATTCACGATAAACGCATCTGCATTTGTTTAAATTACACAAACTTAAATGTATAATTTTGTATCCGTTTTGTATATATTGAGTGCCAGAAAAATTCACATTAAATACATCAACATAAACGTATGAATATGTTTCCTTTTTGTATAATTGTTGAGTTCCGGGAAAATTCACGATAAATACATCTGTATTTGTTTTAATACACCAACTTTAGTTTATAATTCTTTTTTCTGTTTTTGTATGAATTAGGAGGTCTGTATGGATGCATATATCAACTTGAATGTATAATCCTGTTTGTTTTGTACGTATTTTATGCATATATGAATGCATATGTATGAATTGATCGATAAAAACCGGATTCTGTTTAGTAGGTATGTTGGGCATATATAAATGCATATGTATGAATTGATTTATGATAAAACTTTCAACTCTAGACATGTAGGTTACAATGGTCAGGTTTTTAAATTAATCCCATTTTCTGTAATCTAAACACTTATTTATTTGGGGGGCTGGTGACCCATTAAAAAAAGGCAAACCTCTGTTCCTGGAATTAATAAATGGTATATAAAATATAAACAGTATAATGGTCTCGAGGAAATTGAAATAATAGATTGCAAGATCTTTGGCCTTCAATTCAAAACATTCTGAAGCATTGAATAAAAGATTGAAACTTGCGATAGACGGTTTTTAATAATGGTAATGTTTCGGCTTTATTTATATATATATACGTTCATAAGAATATGTATTAACTCGAGTTGGTATAGAAACGCAAAGAGGTTATCGGAATTCGGTGGGACATACCGCCGGAGGAATGTAATTCACCCGAGGTTATTTTAAGGTATAATCAAAGCTATTACCACTTCCCCCCACCCGCCCCCACGCCCACGTATTACCTCCTCCCTCCCTCACTCCCTCCCGTCCCTGCCCCTCCCCCTTCTCTTCCACCCACTTGTCTTCAATTATCACCTCCAGCTCGGAGGAATTCTAAAAGCGAAATGTACTATATACTGGCGAAACTCAGGAATCTGCTTTTAAATCACTCGGGGAAACGAGGCGTTGTCACGCCATTGCAGTGCGAAGGAAACGTATTTCGTTCCTCAAAAATGGGCGATAATTCGTGTTGGTTTTGATGATAAATAGCTCCCTAGGTGGAGGCGAAAAGTGCTTTAGTGACGATTGGATTCCAGACACACACACACACACACACAGAACTTCATCAGGCTAAACGACTGATTGTATACTGAGAGAGAGAGAGAGAGAGAGAATTTCATCGGGCTAAACGACTGATTGTACTGAGAGGGAAGAGAGAGAAAGAAGAGAAGAGAGAGAGAAGAGGAGAGAGAGAGAGAGAGAAAGAGAACTTCATCGGGCTAAACGACTGTTTGTATACTGAGAGAGAGAGAGAGAGAGAGAGAGAGAGAAGAGAGAACTTCAGGCTAAACAACTGATTGTATACTCAGAGAGAGAGAGAGAGAGAGAGAGAGAACTTCAGGCTAAACAACTGATTGTATACTTAGAGAGAGAGAGAGAGAGAGAGAATTTCATCAGGCTAAACGAATGATTGTACTGAGAGAGAGAGAGAGAGACAGAGAGACAGAGAGAGAGTTACAAGGATTAGGATGTCTCAAAGTCTTGTTAGTCTATCCAAGGAGACGTCGTGTAATCGCTTATCTCTTGGAGCAGGTTTTACTGTTCATTCACAGTGTCCTCCTAATGTTTTTGTCTAGCTTTCCTTTCAACTCTTCCAAACTGTTGTTGTTTACGACTCCTGGTGACAGTTTATTCCATGTGTCACATATCTTGTATGTGAAGAAGTTCCCACAATGGGATGTGTTGTATCTCTTCAGTTCTAGATTCCGTACATTATTTCTTGTCTGGTTTTCGTTTAACGGAGAGAGAGAGAGAGAGAGAGAGAGAGAGAGAATATTTCCTTAGGCTAAACGAGTGATTGTACTGGGGTGGTCGCGAGAGAGAGAGAGAGAGCTCAGCCTGTTTCACAGGATAGAGACAGACAGACCGATTGTCCCATTCCCCTCATCCATTCATCCGGAAATGAATATGTTTCGATTTTGATTTCATCCCCCTCCACAACCCCCCTCCCCCCCCCCCCCCCCTCTCTCTCTCTCTCTCTCTCTCTCTCCTCTCACACACACCCCGCCACAAATCACTGAGAGTGCATATTCTTTGTTGCTTTTTCTGTGCACAAGCACTCCCCTCTCTTCCCTCGTAAGTGATTAAATATGCACATTCTTTCATGTTTCGCCATCTCCATATGGTCTCTCTCTCTCTCTCCTCTCTCTCTCTCTCTCTCTCTCTCTCTCTTGTGTGTTTTCAGAAAATAGGAATCCTTTATTCCAAGTCATTAGGCGTGTCCTTTTGCCCGTGTATTTAGTTTGTTCACCTCTGTTTGTAAATAATTTCGAATATTATTATTATTCAACATTTCGCGAAGAATTTACATGAAAAGATATTTAATGTTAGTCTTTACGTTAGGGGAGATAGCATTGATATCCCTTTCATTTATATTAGTCTTTATTAGGTGAGATAGCATTGATATCGCTTGCGAGGTTGTATATTCAACTTAATATCACAATCTGTTTAGGCCTATATGTTTGTGCCTTAATAATAAAGTTTCACGGAAGCCTGTGGAAAAATAGTGGTTCTTCAAATTTTGCTGTTGTTTCAGATCTGGATTTAACGGAATGGATCACATGCGTTAAATGGAACGGAACTAAGTTACGTCATAGTTAGCAGACGGGAAAGTAGCTTTGCTAGCGTTCTGAGAAGGTTGGACATTGGCTGTTGTTGTTCAGTGCTAGACGCATAATACTGGTTACAATGGACATTGGTCGTTGTTCAGTGCTAGGCTCATAATACTGGTTTCGATGGACATTGGCTGCTGTTGTTCAATGCTAGACTCATAATACTGGTTTCGATGGACATTGGCTCTTGTTGTTCAGTGCTACACTCATAATACTGGATTCAATCTGAATACGGATTCAGATCCGGTCCAGTCGGAGGCAACTTCCGACTCACTGGTTGTATGATGTATGCAGATTATCGCCCCCCTCTCCTTGCCATCGGGTCTATATTGGTTTGTCCGTTTTACAGGTGGGTGCTCGCTGATTGATGGCCCTGAGGGGAATCATTCCCATTCACTCGCTGCTGGCGTTGACGGTAATTCGGGATTGCCAGTGATTTATGGGTCTTAATGTCGGTTTAAAGCGTGGCTGGAACTGGATTTAATGCATTTACGTTTTGGGCCTCAGATTGCAACTCCTTGGATTGAGTTAGCTCTCTCAGCTGATCGATGCTGAAAGCTGAAGGTTGATGCCACAGTCCCCGAGTCTGTTCAGTTCCGAGAATGCTGCTGCTTCTTCTTCTTCTTCTTCTTCTTCTTCTTCTTCTTCTTCTTCTTCTCCATTTGATTTATTAGCCTCGAATAAAGAAAGAACAGCGCCGGTGATTGGCATCGGAGATCATTTCAGATGCTCCTTTTGTAATAAGTTGGTCTGTTGCGTCTTGCTGCCTCCAGTGGATTTATTCAACGTGCGTCTATTTCACTTGCGTCGGTTTGCGTCTGCAATTATATACGTAATTGCATATAGTGTACACACACACACACACACACATACTATATATATATATATACATATATATATATACTATATATATATATATATATATATATATATATATATATATATATATAATATACATAATATATATATATATA
Organism: Macrobrachium nipponense; assembly: GCF_015104395.2. Classification (NCBI taxonomy): domain Eukaryota; kingdom Metazoa; phylum Arthropoda; class Malacostraca; order Decapoda; family Palaemonidae; genus Macrobrachium; species Macrobrachium nipponense. The sequence continues at coordinate 60,279,016 of NC_087213.1, read as the reverse complement.
TATATATATATATATATATGTATATATATATATAAAATAATCATGGTAACACTTTTGCTTAGATTTCCCCAGCTTTTATGTATTTCCAGAGTAACTTCCTTCTGAATACTTCGGAAAAATATTATATGTGACATATTTCATCTCTCTCTCTCTCTCTCTCTCTCTCTCTCTCTCTCTCTCTCTCTCTCTCTCTCTCTCTCTCTCCTTTCTCATTGTTATTATTAGTCTTTTTGTATGACATAACGTCAACAATTTTCTCTTTGAATTCCAACCCCCTACAGTGAAATTCCAACAATGTACTCTTTTCATCTTAATGAAAAAAGAATTGAATTGATATTTTTCTTTTTCATTTAAACGAAGAAATAATTGAACTAATATTTTTCTATATATCAAACGTATTTTTTGTTTTTTGTTTTGTTTTGGGCCATTAATGGCCTGTGTATTTTTCAACGCAATAATGAACAACTATTTTGTCATGTTTTTACGACCGTCGTGTATAGGCGATTCCATTCAGTACTAGAGATGACGTTTTTAAAAGTTCTGTTTTCCATGCTGTACTAAAAGAAAAAAAAAAGTTGTTCACTGTGATGTCTAATTTTTTTTTTTTTTTTTTTTTTTTTTTTTTTTTTTTTTTTTTTTTTTTTTTTTTTTTTTGTTACAAACGTTTTCATTGATTTTTTTTAAGTGATGCTTTGACATTCGTGCGTCAAAAGAGTTCAGTCGACTTATTTTTGAACAAGTGATGATTCGATTATGAAGTTGACTAATTAACCTTTGATTCTCTCTCTCTCTCTCTCTCTCTCTCTCTCTCCTCTCTCTCTCTCTCTCTCGATGCTGTTCTATACCAGATGCTTGCTTAATGTTTACAATGGGGTATCGTGGAGCGTTTGATCTCTCTCCACTCCTCTCTTCTTCTCCCTCCTGCTTCTCTCTCTCTCTCCTCTCCTCTCTCTCTCTCTCTCTCTCTCTCTCAAAAGATGCTTGCGTTATTCCCACAGTAGGGTAATGCTTACGTTTTGATCTCTCCCTCTCTCTCTCTCTCAAAAGATGCTTGCGTTATTCCCACAGTAGGGTAATGCTTAGCCTTTGATCTCTCTCTCTCTCTCTCTCTCTCTCTCTCTCTCTCTCTCTCTCTCTCTCTCTCTCAGTGATACTTGCAACTGGCTATAGATTTAAAATGACGCCATCTTATATTTTGAGGGACTTCGAAAAAAAAAAATATTGGCTTTATTGTACAGTGTACAATTACTATACAATGATTTGAGTATTATAGAATTTTCCGATAACACTTTTTAATTAAAAATACCGAGAAGTTATTGATCTTCAATTAGCCCTGCTTCTTTCCAGACTTCGAGAGTAATCCTAGGATGGTAATTTCGTGTCACGATTATATTCGTATTAATGTAATTGTTATAGTAATCTTATTTAAAAAGAAGATAATTTCTTGGCGATTTTTTTTTTTAGACGAAAAGTATCAAGATGGCTTTTTATCTGTCCGTCCGCCCTCAGATCTTTTTAATTACCGAGGCTAGAGGGTTGCAATTTGTTATGTTAAAAACTGCTGAGGCTAGAGGGTTGCAAATTGGTATATTAAAAACTACCGAGGCTAGAAGGCTGCAAATTGGTATGGTCATCCTCCAACCTCCAATCATCTTAAGCACCAATTTGCAACCCTCTAGCTTCAGTAGTTTTTATTTTATATAAGATTAAAGTTAGCCATGACCGTGCGTCTGGCATCCCTATAGGTGCCAACAACACAGGCCACCAGCGGGCTGTTGCTGAAAGTGTCTTGGGTCGCGGCTAAAAGTTTTATGGGGCGTGGCTGAGAGTTTAATACAGTATTATTTGCTGTACAGAATACTCGGTTTTTATTTATTTTATATTCATATCGAATTGACAACAGAGGTAGGGATGAACTGAATATTTAAGTATTAAGATTACTTTTTAGATTACTTAAATGTATTGAGATCATTTTCAAGACTACTTAAAAGTCATCTGAGTTAAGATTACCTTTTCCTTTTAGATTTCTTTAAAGTATTGAGATTACTTTCATGGCTACTTAAAAGTCACCTGAGTTCAGATTACCTTTTCCTTTTAGATTACTTTAAAGTATTGAGATTACTTTCATGATTACTTAAAAGTCACCTGAATTAAGATTACCTTTTCCTTTCAGATTACTTAAAAGTGTTGAGATTACTTTCATGACTACTTAAAAGTCACCTGAATTAAGATTACCTTTCCCTTTTAGAATACTTTAAAGTATTGAGATTACTTTCATGGCTACTTAAAAGTCACCTGAATTAAGATTACCTTTCCCTTTTAGAATACTTTAAAGTATTGAGATTACTTTCATGGCTACTTAAAAGTCACCTGAATTAAGATTACCTTTTCCTTTTACCTTTTCCTTTTAGATTACTTAAAATTATTGAGATTATTTTCACGACTACTTAAAAGTCACCTGAGTTAATTAAGATTACCTTTTCCTTTTAGATTACTTAAAAGTATTGAGATTACTTTCATGACGACTTAAAATTCACCTGAATTAAGATTACTCTTTTCTTTTAGATTACTTAAAAGTATTGAGATTACTTTCGTGACTACTTAAAAGTCACCTGAATTAAGATTACGTTTTCCTTTTAGATTACTTAAAAGTATTGAGATTACTTTCGTGACTTAAAATTCATCTGAATTAAGAATATCTTTTCCTTTTAGATTACTTAAAAGTATTGAGATTACTTTCGTGATTACTTAAAATTCATCTGAATGAAGATTACCTTTTCCTTTTATATTACTTAAAAGTATTGAGATTACTTTCAAGACTACTTAAAAGTCACCTGAATTAAGATTTCCTTTTCCTTTTAGATTACTTAAAAGTATTGAGATTACTTTCAAGACTACTTAAAATTCATCTGAATGAATTAAGATTACCTTTTTATTTTAGATTTAAAAGTTATCTGAATTAAGATTACCTTTTCCTTGCCTTCTTGATCATATGCAGCTTCGTGTTCATTTCACTTGCCTCGAATTAAGTCCGTCCCAGATGTTACTAAAGGGGCGTTGGCCCTCCCAACATTCACGTTGTGTACAAATATAGCTGTATGTGGCATCTTCTGTCCCGCCTGCACCCCCCCCCCCCCTCCCACTCCCTTTCTCCTCCTCCCCCTCTCCCTCGATCTCTCTCGGTATACAATGAGTATTAAATTTTCATCCTCTTTTCCTCTTTCCATAAACATGAAGTCATTCCATCTCCACTCTCTCTCTCTCTCTCTCTCTCTCTCTCTCTCTCTCTCTCTCTCTCTCCACTATGAATATTAAATTTTCACCCTCTGTATAAACTCGAAATATCCATTTTTTGTCACCTCTCTCTCTCTCTCTCTCTCTCTCTCTCTCTCGTTAAGTATTAAATTTTCTTCACCCTCTTTCTATAAACTTGAAATGTCCTTTTTTTTTTGTCACCCCTGCCTCTCTCTCTCTCTCTCTCTCTCTCTCTCTCTCTCTCTCTCTCTTTGAAAAAATCACCATATGTGTAAGCGAGGAGCTGTGTAGTATTACTACTCCCTATTCTACCATTTCCTTTTCTCCCGCCGGATCCTCCCCAGGAGAGCCTCCGGTGATCAGGGAGCAGCCGAGCAACATCGTGGCCCGCCGTAATGACCCTGCCACCCTCAACTGTGCTGCCTCGGGCGCCGCCAGGATCACCTGGTTTCGAGACGGCCAGCAGGTGGTGACGTCATCCCAAGACAGCCGGTCCCACCGGGTCCTCCTGCCCTCGGGGTCGCTCTTCTTCCTCCGGGTGGCCTACAGCAGGAAGGACTCGGACGCCGGCACCTACTGGTGCGTGGCGTCCAACAGCTACGGAGCGACCCGCTCCCAGAACGCCACCCTGACCATCGCGACGCTGTCCTACGACTTCGAGGCTCACCCGGAGCCGCTGGTGAAGGCTCGGATCGGGGATCTGCTGACCCTCCCTTGCAGGCCTCCCAAGGGATCCCCGCCGCCCGAGCTGACGTGGTTCAGGGACGGCCAGGCTGTCACTAATTCGAGCCGTGTCGTTGTGACTCCAGAGGGAGATCTTATCATCAGCCGGGCCGTCATGGAAGACACTGCGACCTACCTGTGTCGTGCCAAGAGCGTCGCTGGGAACAGAGAGGCCCCTCCTACGAAACTCATCGTTATGAGTAAGTTTGAACCTTTTTTTTTATGCATTCTTGTACATTTTTTAAATCTTGAACTATATTTTGTTAAAATCTTGCACTCAATATTTTTTTTAATCTTGCACATTTTTTTTATTTACACTACATTTTTTAAATCTTGCACTCTAAATTTGTTTTAATCATACACACAATATATTTTTTTAATCCTGCACATTTTTTTAAATTTTGCACACTACAGTTTTTAACTCTTGCACTCTACATTTTAAAATCTTGCACTCAGTATTTTTCTTAAATCTTGCACTTAATTTTTTAAATCTTGCACCCTACATTTATTTAAATCTTGCACTCTATATTTTTTATCTTGCCCTCTACATTTTTTTAATTTTGCACTATGTTTTATTTTTCATGTTACACTACATTTTTAGAATCTTGCACTCTATATTTTTACGTCTTGCGCTATATATTTTTTTTATCTTGGACTCTATATATTTTTTATCTTGCACTCTACTTTTTTTTTCTTGCACTCTATATTTTTTAAATCTTGGACTTATTTTTTTTTCTTACGATGCGTTCTATATTTTTAAAATCTTACACTTTATATTTTTCTAGTCTTGCCCTCTACATTTTTTTCAATCTTGCATTCTTGTATTTTTTCCGCTATAGTTTGTAAGTTCTTTTTTTTTTTGCACAATTGTTTCTCTTCGGAGATGACCAATTGAATTCTGTATTTCCTTACGATTTAGTCATTTAATTTAATCTGGATCGCCTGAATTCGGGTTGCAATTCAATTTTTTCTTCTGTGTTGTAAATTCTTTCTTTTTTGGAAATTCCCTCTTTTATTGTTTGAATTTCACTCTACAGTTAACACAATCCTCTATTTTTTCTTTTGAATTTCACTATACAGTTAATAAAACCCTTCTGAATTTTTCTTCAATATTTTGATTGCTGCATTTTCTTGGTAACTGTATTAGATTTTAGTCTTCTGTGAATTTATGAATTTCACAATTTTGTGGAATATTTACACACACACACATACACGTGTGTGTGTATATATATATATATATATATATATATATATATATATATATATATATATATATAATATATATTATATATATTATGAAATTTATCTATGTTTAAGTGACTGCGTGTACTTCTCTTTTCATCTTGCAACATACTTTTATCTTAACCTGCCTTAATTGTATTAAAGAACTTGCTTTTCTTGAATTAAAATTTTAAAAAAATACTAGTTTTTATTACTTCTGTAAGAACATTATTCCTGATAATATTTTAACTCCCAGTGTTTATCCTTTTTAATCAATTTTCTGAATTGAACATATTCATTAACTGATGAAATTATTTCGAGTTATTTATCTTTATTGAAATGCAGTTCTTAGTAAAAATCATATCAAACAAGCAAAAGCACCGTAGCTGTACTTCGGCGCACAGCTCATAGTATCGGAATTTAAAGATAATGAATGGTCATGTCGGTAATACATTGTTCCCCACCTGGTCACTTCTCTCTCTCTCTCTCTCTCTCTCTCTCTATCTCTCTCTCTCTCCTGATAATTCTTCTCCCCCATTACAGTTTCAGCTACTAAAGCAACCCGTTCTCAAATTCTCTCTCTCTCTCTCTCTCTCTCTCTCTCTCTCTCTCTCTCTCTCTCTCTCTCCTGATAAGTCTTCTCCCCCATTACAGTTTCAGCTACTAAAGCAACCGTTCTCAAATTCTCTCTCTCTCTCTCTCTCTCTCTCTCTCTCTCTCTCTCTCTCTCTCTCTCTCTCATCTTATAAGGCCACCTGTTCCATGTTCTGCTTCTTAACTCTCGATGTTCAGATTTTTTTTGTTGGTCTCCAATCTGTTCTATCTGGAGTTCCCCCGACGTGGTAATCCTTTTAATCTGGACAGACTCTGACTTTAGACTTGGTTTATAGAGTATCCTTATTATTATTATTATTATTATTATTATTATTATTATTTATTATTATTACAGTTTACAAATTACCGCAGTATATAGCCTGGATATTGAAATTGTCAAGGTAATCATATCGTGCAAATGAAAAGTTCATCTCTATTGAAGTTTATTCCTTTATTATAGTATTGGGGTGAAAGTAATTAACTAACAATGGGTTAAGAGAGAAAATTTACTTCTAACGTTATGCAAGAGCATCCCATTTATTGTATGCATATACCACAAGATCCTTCTCAGTCATTTTATGATATATTCCTGCTTTAGTAATCGTTTGCTTCCTGAACTTGAGACATTAAAGTAAGGGGACGAGAAGGTTTGTCATTTGCATTTGTGAAGCAGATTGTTTTAGTCTGTTAATTTGGTTTTCTGCTGATTGAAAATTGCTTGTAGTTTACTCGAGATGATACATTAAAGTAAGGTTACGAGTCGAGAAGGTTTATCCTTTGCATTTGTCAAGTAGATTGTTTTAGTCTGTTAATTTTATTTTCTGCTGATTGAAAATTGCTTGTAGTAACATGACGTTTTATTTTTATTGCAGCTCCACCTTGGTTCGAAGAAAGACCGGACAATGTAACGACTGCCTCTGGTGTGACAGTGGAACTAACTTGTCGTGCCCAAGGCTCCCCTGTGCCCACGGTCACTTGGAGGAGGCTGGACGGCATCATGCCCTTGGGCAGGGCCACAATTGAAAATCAGCGCCTGGTACTTGAACAGGTTGCTGCTGTTGACTCTGGAATTTACGTGTGTGAAGTCCAAAATGAGGCGGGAGTTGCGACTTCAAAGGCCATGTTGACAGTAGTTGATGCCCCAAAGCTCATGCAACGACCCCAAGATGTTCAGGTCATGGTTGGGAACCCAGCACAGCTCTCCTGCCTGGTTGAGGGCGATCCAACACCCTTGTTGCTGTGGCGGCTCCCTACCCAAGACAGGACTGCCCTCCTCACCCCAGCTCAGTCAAGTGGCCACGTTGCCATTTCTCAGGATGGACAGGTTCTCCATCTCGACACAACGACTACCCAAGATAGTGGCATATATTATTGTTGGGGAGTGAGTGGAGGTGGAGGGGTAAGTGCCCAAGCTGAAGTCATGGTTGTAGAAGCGTATCCTCCGCCAGTCATCGGTGTTGGGCCAAAGGATTTAACCCTGACCCTGGGTGATGTTGCTACATTTCCTTGTGAAGTAGTCAGTGAAGCTGCAGAACCAACTGTGTCTTGGTGGTTCCAGCCAGCAGCTCATCTGCCAGCACGTCAACTTGCACAAAGCAGTGATGATCCCAGAATTTCTTTGGCAATGAATGGTGCTTTACTCATTAAAGAAATTCAGGCGGATGATGCAGGGATATATACATGCAAGGTAAATGCGAAAACAGGTAGCGTGGAACAAGAAGCCATACTAAGAATAGCTAAGGAACCAGTTGAGAATCAAGATGTCTTACCACCAGCTCCTCCTACAAAGCCTCAAATTATGTTTATTAATGAGACAGCTGTGTACTTGAAGTGGCTCCCCAATTCTCAAATAAACACTAACTCTGAACACTGGTACACAGTTGAGTACTGGCGGCAAGGATGGGACGAATGGCGAGTGGCAGATGCTGTCATGAATGAAGAGTCATGTATTGTGAAAAACTTGATGTCTGGCAATATATACACATTTCTGGTAAGGGCAGTTAACATTGGGGGATCCTCCTTTCCTAGCCCTTGGTCAGATCCCATTACCATTCGATCTCCTCGAGACCCATCACTCACTATGGATCAAGTACGCCATGCACGACGTAGACTTTCCAGACCAACTGTTACACTCACCAATGCCTCTCCAACAGGCCCCAGTAGTGTTTTGCTTACTTGGAAATTCCTTGCATCTGGACATGAAGCCGTTGAGGGTGTTCTAGTATACACTGTGTCTGAAGAAGGTGTAGTTAAGGTGGCAACTGTATTAGGATCATCATCATCTTCACACCATCTACATAACTTGCAGCCCAATACTTATTACACTTTCTTCATTGTTCCATTTTGGCGAAGTGTTGAGGGAACTCCATCTAACTCACACTCGCTTACCACACCAGAAGATAGTGAGTATCCATTTATATTTTCATTATCCATGGTTGTTAACTATTGCTAATCATAAAATACTTTGTTACAGAATCTTTCATCAACTATTACATTTGATGTAACTTATCTAGCATTTTTTTATTCTCAGTGCTTTTAACAAAACCTTTGATGGCTTGCAGTGACGTAAACTATATATATTCAGTAACTATTGTTATTCAAGCAAATTCTTTGTTATACAGTCTTTAAAGTAGTATGTTATAAATGAAATTTCCCTAGTCACTTCACTAATATTTCTTTATTCTCATTGTTTTAACAGCGCCTGTGGTGGCTCCCAGTGACATAGTGGCTACACTACGTGAAGATGGTTCTACTCTCATCACCTGGTCCCAGATACCCCTAAAGCAAGCTCGTGGTGATGTCATTGGCTACCAGGTCACACTGATTCATAATGGCACAGAAGCGACTGAAGTTGTCTCTAGCCCCTGGCTTGAAGCACACGGTTTATCACCTGGCCGCCTTTACACTGTTCAGGTTGCAGCTCAAACTGGAGCTGGAGTTGGACCCTTTAGTCCTCCTGTCCTTATTGACTTTGGTACCAATAATGTCCAGGGGCATCAGCATACATTTGAAAACAGCAACATGGACACTTCAGTAATATATGCTCCACCACAGCCAGACTGGTTACCATATTTGTTAGTACCCTTGGTGATTATTTTGTTTATTGTAACAATAATGTATATTCGGAGACTCCACCATAAATCTCCTCCATCTAACCCACCAAACACCCCTGCTCATTATCAAGACCCATCCATATACCCTGCGCACAATACAATTAATATGTACAGTGAACAAAAGTTATGGCGTCCATCTGAGTGTGAGAAGGAGTACAACTTATCCTCTGCTAGACTTTTGCATTCTGATCAGCAGATTAATGAATATGCCGAACCAAAAACCCAAGCCAATGAGACCACTGAACCTTATGCAACTACAGCACTTTTAGCCCCAGCATCTCCCCACTTAACACACACCACACCTTGGCGGCACCACAGGGAGAATTCAGGGGTCCAGATCAACTGGTCAGCTGTTCTTCCACCCCCACCAACATGTCCACCTCCTTGTGACCGAGATCTGGGAGATCCTGCTTATCAGCCAGTCCCCCATGGAACATGTATAATGTATCCTTCTTCCTTACCTTATGGTAGTGCAGCAGGATCTGAACAGTACCATAGACCTTGTGATAACACTTCAGAGCACACTTATGACATGTATACCCAGGTAACCCCAAATAACACTCGTGATAGGTTCATAACCTTCAACACACTACAGAGTCGTGGTACCGGCAGTACTACCTCGCGACAAGTGAGGTTATCGGAACCTCGAGAGAATGGCAGCGTGTGTGACTCTTGAATACTTTCGTTGTGATTTCCTTTACCAATCTATACTGTTTAACTTTAGTATCTCTATTACAAAAAATTGTGAAAAAGTTGTCTGTTATATGCCATAATTTATTAACCAAAGTCAATTTTATGTACCTGCTCAATTATGGAGTGTCTTTGGGCACTAAACTTATCTAAGTCAAAGGCATTAGAATTTTTCACTTGGTTGCAGTAAAAGTAACTGCAATACCTTCTTTCTTACTGCTACATGGAAGATTGTTCCTTAATGACTGATTTCATAACTGTAATACCCTTTATGCTTCGTACTCGCCTCGTGTTGTGGATGATAACTGGTAATACATTATTGGTACTGTTTAGTAGCTTCATAAAGTGAATGACTAAGCCTTCTCGCCGAATGAAAATTCGAGAACGTTTCTACTATTATGTTAGAGTGCTTTTATAGCTAGCTTTGAGGATGACAAACCACCCATCGGATTCAACCAGCGATGTCGCTCGCTCGGTAGGTTCTGCATTTGCATTGCCCAAGTCAGTTGGTTGCTGTTGCAACTCACAGTTCGTAGGTGAGTTGTGAGTTATGTTCTGCTAACGTAATGCCGCATAATAATTTCAGGGAACTGGAAGTCAACAGACTACTACTTAACGCTGTGAACAGTTAAGTGAACGATTGTCACAAGTTCTCTTCAGTTTTAAAGAACCTGAGATTGAGTGGCTTAATGTGTATATATATAATGGTTGTCGTGATTTTTTTTTTAGCAAAGGTGGTGTCATACGAACAAGTTTCCTGACATCTGTCAGAACCTGGGTGCTAGGATTTTATTATTTCAAGCAACCAGTTTCTTTTAGTAGTGGTGGAAGAATGGAAGTTCGATGTCTCAAAATAAAAACGCCATGTCCTTGGTGCAAAGTTTTGATAGAAAGGGTGCTGTGCTGAATGATGCCAGAAGCTTTGACGCCACCTTCAGAGATGCAACTGGTAGTGTTTTAATGCACACTCGTTCTATGATTTTATTTTTCAAAATCATAAGAACCACTGTAGAATGAAAACACGTCGTACAATAGGTTTTCAGTGAAGGCACAATAGATTCTGAAGTGTCACATATCCGGGATAATTTTCCTTTTGTGTAATAGTTTGTGCCAATAGAACTTAATTTCCTTTTTTTTCATCGTTAAAAGTAACTCCTGTGGTGTTTGCCGGAAAGAAGTTTGTTGTTATTTATCAGAAGTTCATAATTGTGTTGTATATGTATCTATATGATTATGTAAATAAGATATATTTTTGTAATAAATGACATTCTTGATGAATGTGTGATCTTTCATTTATATACCTAGTAGTTTACCAACCTTGATAGCGCCTCAGTGGCGTGATCGGTATGGTCTTGGCCTGCCACCTCGGTGGCCTGCGAGTTCGATTCTCGGGCATTCCACTGAGGGGTTAGAGATGTGTATTTCTGGTGATAGAAGTTCACTCTCGACGTGGTTCGGAAGCCACGTAGTAAAGCCGTTGGTCCCGTTGCTGAATAACCACTGGTTCCATGCAACGTAAAAACACCTTACAAACAAACAAACGAAACCAACCTTGATAAGGATATTAAAATGGATGATTCCCATTCCAGTGAGAATTAGTTATATTCAGCTTTTAGGGTTTTTTTTTAATTGTGTTTAAAACAGCAAGAAAGGAAGTTCAATAGGAAATCAATGCACAGCTTAAGAACATATATGTTTATTTTATTAACTTACAGTTCTTGAATTTTTCTTAGGTAATTTATGTCGGAAAGAGGTACAATGGCTGTTATTTTGCGATGTCCTGTGAGGTCTTTTATTTGCTTTTATAGGCTGGAAGGTTAACAAACATAGCCTTAGTTTAAATATATATATATATATTATATATATATATATATATATAGATATATATTATATATATATATAATATATATACTATATATATACTATATATCATATATATGTATATATATAATATATATATAATAACTTCTCTTTTATTCTCTGGCCATTCCTACTTCACCTTCCACCCCTTCCTCCCCCCCAACCCTGGGCCACATCCTCCAAACAGAGGCTTTTTATGATCACGGTAGAATCATTTAAAAAAGAAATAACGCGGAGATAATCAAAGACGAGGATGTTGTAAACTTGAGCAAATAACATATTCGTGACGGACAGCGACCTTGAAAGACTCCCTATTTTTTATTTATTTATTTATTTTATTTTTTTTATTTCTTGTTAAATCGCCCCTGAGACGGGTGACGAATAACCTAGTACTAGTAACTAGTCCGGACCCGAGGGAAACCAAAGCTTGATAGTCTAACGACTGCTTCCAATCACAGTCCAATTGTGAGTAGATATACTATCATCTGGAGGACTCTCTCTCTCTCTCTCTGGCTCTCTCTCTCTCTCTCTCCTCTCTCTCTCTCTCTCTGGAATATCGCAGTGGTTGTGCACTGTCCTGGGATTCGCATGTAAGCCACCAGTTTACCCAATTGTGGGAACAGGTACCAGCTTCAGCTGGGAGTAAATGAAAGAGGGTGTAGGGCTAGCAACCTCATTCCGTAAGTTCTTGCCGAGAACTTGAAGACATTACCCTTTATAATTATATCCTAGGGCTGGCCCGAAGGATTAGATATGTTTACGTGGCTAGGAACCAATTAATTACCTAGCAACGGGACCTACAGCTTATTGTGGGATCCGAACAAACATCATATCAATAAATGAATTTCTAATCGTCAGAAACAAGTTCCTCTGATTCCACGTTGGCAGAATGGGGAATCGAAGTCAGGATTACCGAATCGGTAGGCGAGCACGTAACCCACTCGTCCACCGATGAACTTACAAATACAATATAAATTTCAGCGATACCATGGAAGAGAAAAATGGTTAAATTTTTTTGGTTAATATACACCAAATCCCATCCGCATTGATGTCGAGTTCACCTGAAATTTTGTGATGATATTGTATTTGGTGACGTTGATGGCTTCTTGATGAGTTGCTTACTGGAAATTAAATCTGATGACGTGGCAACTCTTTCTGGGTGTGTCACCCGTTGCCCTACATTTTATTATTCAGAACAAACTGTAAAAGAAAATCTAGAGCACGGTTCTTCTACTTTCGTGAAGCCAATTAGGTTTTGCCACTTAAAAATGATTTATAATTAATACTAAAAAGAGATGGGCGTTACCATTTTCTTTGTAATCATGTTCGAGTGACTTCTGTATCGCTTTCGTGTAAACTTTCGTTTTTTGTTTGTCTAGTCTTTTGCAGTCATTGTGTAAAATCAATGCTTTAAATATTTTAAATAACAAAACAAAACACGTGTACTACTGTGGATTTATTTTCCCAAACCAATGATTGATAACCAGTGTGCTTGCAGTTTGCCTTAGATTGAGTGAAAAGGGCTAAGTGTTAACGTCATGGGGGAAACTCTTACGAAAGATCTCCCGAACACCATCTCCATAGGAGATGCGGTGCACTGTAGGCATTCGTTAAGGTTCTCTGCAGCGTCCCTTTGGCCCCCAGGTGCAACCTCTCTCATTCCTTTTACTGCACCTCCGTTCATATTCTCGTTCTTCCATCTTACTGCGAGGTTTTCCTCCTGTTACGCCTTTCAAACCTTTTTTTACTCTCAGTTTCCGTTTCAGCGCTGAGTGACCTCTTAGGTCTAAGGTCTTAGCATTTGGTCGAAATTCTATATTCTGAATATTTATCCCCCCAACTTCTTTATTATTATATATATATATATATATATACTATTATATATATATATATATATATATATATATAAGTACACACATCTTCCATGCTGGTTCCCATCTTTAAATTGGGTCGCCGTTTCGGATGAGCCGTTTCTATCTTCTTTTTCTATCCTGCACTTCTGCCTCAATCAATTCCCTTCTCATGTAAGTCTCCTCTCACACAGTCCTTCCATCTCTTTCTTGGTCTCCCTCTTCTTCTTGAACCTCCATCCCCATAGTATGTCTCCCAAGCGTGGTTCCTCATCTCTCGCCCTTAAAGCAGGGGTCCGATACCATCTCAGCTTCCCCTTCCTGCACTTTCTTTGATACTTCCACCACCTTAGTCGAACCCCTTATGTAGTCCATTTCTGATCCTATCCTCTCTTGTCACACCCCAGACAGCCACCTAAGCATTTTCATTTCTGCCGCATTCATCTTCTCTATTTTTCTCATGCTTGCTGCTTCCGTACCCGTACAGCAATTGCTGCTCTTACCCCACCGTCTTGTGAAATTTTCCTTTTAACCTCAGCGGTATAGTATATATATATATAAATATATATATATATATATATATATATATATATATATATATATATATATATATATGTATATATATATATATATATGTATATATATATATATATATATATATGTGTATATATATTATATATAACAATATAGCATATATACTTATACATATACATATAAAAATACGATACGTTCCAGGGATGCGCCAACAGACAGCTGTGTATGTTGGTTCTTTAATCCCTCGCTGCCGAAACCCAAAGAAGTGAGTTACAGTAAAACCCGTAATTAGCAACGCTTTCATGACGACGGGTCGATGTTATTCTGACGACCCCTTTCATTATGAAGTCGATATCCAGTGTTCCAGATACTGGTGTTGTTTTTTGTTATTTGTTTTTTTTTTTTTTTTTTTTTTTTTTCATGTTATCAGGAGCATGCTCATATATTGTGTGTGACTCATTATTATTATATATTATTATTATTATTATTATTATTATTATTATTATTATTATTATTATTATTATTAGTTATTATTCAGAAGATGAACCATATTCATATGGAACAGCCACAGGGGCCACCGACTTGAAATTCAAGCTTCATAAGAAGTATATAGGGATTATTCAAAAGAAGTAACAGAAGGTAATGGTAAATACAGAAAGAGGAGGTCAGGATTCATCATTATAATAACAAGCAGATTAACAAATTAATACAATAATAATAATAATAATAATAATAATAATAATAATAATGAGTCACTAAAATTGTGAGGAAATCCACAGTATATTTACATCTACGCCACTATGGATTTTTCACCTATAGTATTAATAATTAATAATAAAATGATAGTATATACTTATTATTATTATTATTATTATTATTATTATTATTATTATTATTATTATTATTATTATTATTATTGCTCCGATGATGAATAATTTTCATTGTTCCCACTAAAAACGGAAAAGTTTCAATGGTTAGTGTTGCCAAGTTAAAATTGAACTATAATCTCCTCTGGATAAAGTTATATCCACTCGATAAAGTCCTTACCAGTCCCCATTTATTTATATATTTATTTATTTTAATCGCTATAACTTTAACGTTAAAAATAAAAAAATAAATTATTTATTCATTTGTGATCAGAATGCAGTCTATTTATCATATATATATATATATATATATATATATATATATATATATATATATATTATTATTATATATATATATGTGTGTGTGTTTATGTATTTGCAATGATGCAAAGTTACTAAAATATGTGATATATTATCACATATTTTATGTCACAAAAAATTTCAAACTCATGTCGAATTTATTTGTCTTTCGGAATCACGTTTTGGAATGATGGCCCACAAAGAAGTGGACGAGCGACACAATTTTCTTGGAATAAAAAATCTATATAGGAAAGTCTCTCTCTCATGCTGCTTCTTTCTTCTCTCTCTCTCGCTCTCAAGTCATAGCCACACAACTTTTCTTGAAATGTGAAACATATAGGAAGGTCTCTCTCTCTCTCTCTCTCTCTCTCTCTCTCTCTCTCTCTCACATTATCACACACACACAATCAGATAAAACAGCCACATAATTTTCGTGAAATATAAAACACATAAAGTAAGCTCCTCCTCTCTCCTCTCTCTCTCTCTCTCTCGTCTCTCTCTCATCTCTCTCTCTCTCTCTCCTAGTAGTTTCACTTCCTAAATACGTCCCGTGCTAATGAAGAACATATGGCTTTAATCTGTTTTAACTGATTGATTTCTAGATTAAATATTTTTTCTCATCAAGGGCCTCCAAGTACACACCATCAGGGATAAAACGCCACATAATTTTCGTGAAATATAAAAACACATTAAAGTAAGCTCTCTCTCTCTCTCTCTCTCTCTCTCTCTCTGTCTCTCTCTCTCTCTCCTCGTAGTAGCCATCTTGCTTGGTGAGACGTACCCGCGTGAAGTCACAATAATCAACAGATATCACAAGTTATCGGTGATAAGATTAGTGTGAAAATAGTAGGATAAAGCGTCTTCTAAGTTAGTTTATCAAGTGTAATACTATAAATCAGAACAAGATGGCAGTAAGTTCCAACTGCGGGAAAAGGTGGCGTAATTTGGCGTGTTTAGCAGATTCGCAATACGATGAGGTAGCAGGAAGGGAACTGGCATTTCTCATCTATGAAATCAGCAACAGTCCTAACCAAAAAGATACAAAAGCATTCATAGATATATTAGAAGGATATATCCTTCAAACTGGAACAAATCTAATGAAAAACATCTTGAAAAATAATTGAAGAAGTTCCAAATAAAATCCAAGTGGTCAAGAGACTCATAAGAAAATATACATAAACCAACATATTCCGACAAAGAAAATGAATAAGGTGAATCTTGTGAATATACTAATTGATGCATTAGGAAAAAGAATGCCAAAAGCATGCAAACTGTGTAAGGTTTGGTATAGCATAGTCAAGCCACAAAACCTAATCAGAAAATGTGCTGCATGCAACATTCCGACCCATCACAGTGTGCTGAGGTAATACAAGATTTGAGAAAAGATACAAGAATTTTTTGTTCAACATGTCTATCATGGATAGACAATGTTATTAAATCAAGATTGAATGTACAAATAGTTGAGGATGAAGAAGAAGAGGAAGAGGAAGAAGAAGAAGAAAAAGAAGAAGAGGAAAACGGAAGAGAAGTAAACAAAAATGAAATGACAGAAAAAAATAAGGAAAACAAAGAACAAGATAAAAGTATGGATGCAGAGATACTCATTGATACTACATATGAGGCAATAAAGCAGCATACCTACGAAGAAATAAATTACGATATGACAACAGAAAAAGCAATCCCGAAGAGGCTCTACCCAGATCTATACAATGACGGGAAAGATGGAAAAAATGGACAAGAAAGACAAAATCTGCAACCTTTTGAAAAGAGGGAATTGCAGATTTGGAGAAAGATGTTTACTACGAACATCCTAAGATATGTCAAAACTATGAAATTATGGTAAATGTGCATACTTAGATGGATATGGGGATGATTGCAGAGATCTGCATCCAAAAATAGTAAAAATAAAAACCTAAAAGAAGGAAAGGATGTAAGTTCGACAAAAAATGCAAATATATGCACCCTGTAGCCATGAATCATAATCAAATAACCCAACCAACCAAGTAATAAAATCCAAAAATAAGAAAGAAACAAATAAATAAAGAGAGAAATCAAGAATATCAGGTAAAAGAGAAAAGCAAACCACCAATGAGATATGCAGAGGTGTCAGCAAAAAATTTCAAAAGCATCAGCTCCGAAATTCTACTCAAGAGATAATAACTGTATTATTATGCAAGAGGATATTGCAGAAACGGAGAAAATTGCAGATTCAGACACAAAATTAATAATATGATGAAGGAAGATCAAATATTATGGAAAAGTTGGATTTTTTTAATGTCAGAATTTCTGGAAATGAAAAAAAGAACAACATACCAGAACAGGAAAGAGACATGGGAAAATCCTTATTACTATCAGTTATTAATTGAAGGAGAAAACACGCAAACCATCATAGTGATGAATGCGCAGGGTTTTAGTTACGAGTAACTCAAAAATAAAAATAGAGTACTTAGAAGAACTAACCCAAAATGAAAAGAAAATAGATATAATGAATATAAGTGACCTGGTATTCCCAAGAGACTGGGAATGATGATCAAATAAAAGGGTTCAAACTTATAGATCAGATAGAAAAAATAGGAATCAAGGGGGAACCGCAATATATGGGAAAGACAAAAAACAAGGAAAATATATGAGAAATATAGTAACTCAGATGTGAATAATAGCGGTAGAATTTGAATCTGAAAATTGATGAACATAGTAATATATAGACCTCCTAATACTAAAGAGTTTGACTTAATAATTGAAAAATTGGATGATATATATAGATCACAAGGACTGGACTATTCTCCTATCTGGTGACTTCAACTTTCCTTTCGTAGAATGGAAAGAACGAATAGAGATTGTGGTTGTACTTATACATATAAAAAAGAGAGTAATAGTAGTGCAAGAAGATAAGAGGCAATTTGAAAAGCTATTAGATATGCTACTAGAATACAACATTCAACAAATAAATCACCTGCCAACAAGAAAGGAAAAATACTTTAGACCTAGTATTTGTGAATGAGATGAATTATGTTAAAGAAATAATAGTTTATAATGCGAG
The DNA here is from genome assembly GCF_015104395.2 of Macrobrachium nipponense. Classification (NCBI taxonomy): domain Eukaryota; kingdom Metazoa; phylum Arthropoda; class Malacostraca; order Decapoda; family Palaemonidae; genus Macrobrachium; species Macrobrachium nipponense. The sequence goes on along the minus strand of NC_087213.1, from coordinate 60,260,970 downwards.
TATTTCAGACCATAAGTCATAGAATTAACAGTTCATTCCAAAGCAAGTGAAAATAGAGATAAGCAAGAAATGAAAAAGTGGGAAGGATATGGAAAATACAAACTTCTACAGTAAAATATAAATTGGTCAGAAATTAATGAAGAATTAAACAAAGATTGGGATAACAAGTTTTCGTAAGTGATGACATAAGGTAAATACGGAGATATTATATAAAATATTGGAGATAATAGTGGAAAAATATATACCGAAGAAGAAAAGTAAACATCATTCATGCATACCAAGAGACAGAAGGATCTTGTTCCAGAAAAATCAGAAAGTGGAAAAAGGTCTTGCAAAAGAAAAAAATGCATGGGAAAGTTATAGAACTAAAAAATAAGATAGAAAATGCAGAACAAAAGATTATACAATCAAAAGAAAATGAAAAACGGGACTTGGAAGAAAAAACCCTATTAAATATAATCAAGCAAAACAAACTATTATACTCATATGCGAAGAAGATGAATAAAAGAAGAATAGAAATAGGCCCTCTGAGAATTGAAGGAGATTAACGAATGAAAAAAGGAAATTTGCAACATACTGGCAGAACGATATAAGAGAGAATTCACCCATAGAATAGATAATGAAGATAATGATATAGAAGTAAGGGATGAAAATAGTGAATATTTAGCTGACATAGATATTAATGAAGCTGATATATGTGCAGGCTATTAATGAAATTAAAAATGGAGCTGCTGCAGGGCCTGATGGAATTCCTGCTATTTTGTTAAAGAAAGTAGTTCATTCTATCGCAAGCCACTTGCAATATTATTAAGACAAAGTGTAGATACAGGCAAGATATATGATGAGCACAAATTAGCATATATTACCCCTACTTTCAAAAGTGGATCAAGACTAGAGGCAAGTAATTATAGGCCTGTGAGTCTAACATCACATATTATGAAAGTGTATGAAAGGGTAATGAAGAAATATTATGAAACATTTAATAAAAAATAATGTTTGTTTAATAAAGGACAACATGGTTTCGTACCCGGAAAAAGTACACAAACCCAACTGTTAGTCCACGTGAAAACATATTCAAAAATATGAAAAGCGGAAATGAAACAGATGTGGTTTATTTAGACTTTGCAAAGCTTTGATAAAGTAGACCATAATATATTAGCGAAGAAAATTAGAAAACACAATATCGTGGATAAAGTAGGAAGATGGTTAAAAGAATTTTTACACAACAGAAAACAGATAGTTATTGCAAACGACGAGAAATCGGATGAAGCCAAGGTAATATCTGTGTGGGCCGCAAGGTACGGTGTTAGCTGCAATACTGTTTGTTATTATGATTGAAGACATAGACAATAATGTTAAGGATTCGGTAGTGAGTAGTTTCGCAGATGACACAAGAATAAGTAGAGAAATTACTTGTGATGAAGATAGGAACGCTCTACAAAGAGACCTTAACAAAGTATATTGAGGGCAGAGGTAAATAGGATGGTATTTAACTCTGATAAATTTAATTTGAATCAATAAATTATGGAGACAGAGAAAGAAAGCTATATGCATATAAGGGACCTAATAATGAGACATCACAAATAAGGAAGCAGTTAAAGACCTTGGTGTGATGATGAATAGGAAAACTGTTATGCAATGATCAAATAGCAACTCTGTTGGCAAAATGTAAAGCAAAAATGGGAATGTTGTTACGGCACTTCAAACAAGAAAAGCTGAACACATGATTATGCTTTATAAAACATATGTTCGTAGTCCACTTGAATATTGCAATATGATATGGTACCCACACTATCAAAAGGATATGCACAAATAGAGAGTGTACAAAGGTCCTTTACAGCTAGAATAGAAGAAGTTAAGGACCTAGACTACTGGGAAAGACTACAATCTTAAAATTATATAGTCTAGAAAGGAGAGAAACGCTACATGATAATTCAGGCATGGAAACAGATAGAAGGAATAGCAGAAAATATCATGGAACTAAAAATATCAGAAAGAGCAAGCAGAGGTAGATTAATAGTGCCCAAAACTATAACCAGAAAAATAAGGAAAGCACACAGGACATTAATCCACTACGCCACCCAGCATCGATAATGCAGCGTCTATTCAATGCGTTGCCAGCTCATCTGAGGAAGAATATATCAGGAGTGAGCGTAGATGTGTTTAAGAATAAGCTCGACAAATATCTAAACTGCTCCCAGACCATCCAAGATTGGAAGATGCAAAATATACCGGAAGATGTACTAGCAACTCTCTGGTAGACATTAGAGGTGCCTCACACTGAGGGACCTGGGGCAACCCGAACAAGATGTAAGGTCTGTAAGGTTAGTAGTTTCACTCCTAAATACGTCCCGTGCTAATTGAAGAAACATATGGCTTTAATCTGTTAACTGATTGATTTCTAGATTAAATATTTTTTCTCATCAAGGGCCTCCAAGTACACACCATCAGGGTATCTTCCTTCCGTCTCGTTCCTTCCCAAAGTCTTAATAAGATTTTATCCCGGGGGTTCCCCGTCTTGTAAGTCTATGGTTAACGGCATAATAAGAACTAATTACTCGATCCGGGAGGAACAGCCACGTCGCGTGTGTTGGAGTGCATTATAGGCCAGTCAATAGAATGAGCCGACTCTAGATAATGGGATTAATTAAACTTTTGGGGGCTTCATTAGATAATGGAAGACCCCAGCCTCACCCATATATTGAAGCTAACGTCAAAGTTGATGAAAGTACCTGAGATAAGGTGGGTTGAGAAAAAGAAGTGTATTACCTTCTGGTGATTTAGAAGTTCACTCTCGACGTGGTTCGGAAGTCACATACAGCCGTTGGTCCTGTTGCTGAATAACAACTGGTTCCAGGCAACGTAAAAACACCATACAAACAAACAAAAACAAACAAACAAATTAACCGTCTTTCCTCTTTAGGTAAAGGATGACACTGAAGGGATTTTGTTGATTAAGATAAAAGAGCTGTAATTCCATCTTTCGTCATTATGCTGGAGTAGAAATTGATCCTAAAGGAATTTTATTTCTTAAGAAATTTCTATTAAAGTTTTTTTTTTAAGTGGAACTTGACATAAGGTTAGTTACACTAAACAAAAAAGCTTGTATTTCAATCTTTCGTCTTTGTATAGAAGCATATCACTGTAGGAATTTTATTTATGAAGAAACTTCTATTGACAGTTTTTTTTAGTGTAACCTGGCATAATGTTGGTTAATAAAAAGAATTTTATGTCTATCTCTCGTCTTTATGTAGAAGATGATACTTAAGAATTTTATTTGTGAAGATATTTCTGCTAAAAAAATTTGTTTGTTCAAGTGGAATCTGACACAAGGTTGGCTACGGAAGAGAATTGTAAGTCAATCTCTCGTCTTTATATAGAAGATGATACTGAAGAAATATATTTCTGAAGAAATTTCTAATGATTTTTGTAGTTTATCCTTTTGTTCTTTATAAGAAAAGTGTGATTACGACTAACAGATCTGTTGGCACCTGTCTTGACATCCGGTTAGTCTGTGTGTGAGGGTCACGCTAATAGCAATTATGAGTTGCAAGATTAATTAAATAAATGGTTTTGATCTTAATAGTTTTATTATTTACCAAAACAGCAACAACTGTGTTGTAAGATTTTGGTAAATAAGTTCTACGATGTTCAACTGGTTGTCGTGTTTACAACTTGTTGTAGTGTGACGTTATTGTAGTTTTTAGGGACTACCTGGATAGAGAGAGAGAGAGAGAGAGAGAGAGAGAGAGAGAGAGAGAGAGAGAGAGAGAGAGAGAGGAAGGCTTAACTAGTGAAAACTTATGGTGATGAAACTTTATCAAAATGTGGGGAAAAATTCGCCTCTTGCTAAATCATTCTAATTATAAGAGGCTGAAGCCAGTTAAATGACAAACCTTTTTTTTTTTTCATCTTCTGAATAAATCAGCATGACGTAATCTTTTACGTCCTGGAGGCGCAACTTCTACGACGAAATACCGACCCCCACCTCCAGGAAGGAAACGATATTATTTTTCTTCTTCTTCTTCTTCTTCTTCTTCTTCTTCTTCTTCTTCTCGTGAGGAAAATGCCCGATGTCTCTTCGCTGGATCTACGTAACTTGAGAGCCGTATGACTTTGATTAAATAATGAAACATTGTTCTAAGTATTTTTACAACTTTATAATTAATACTCATATATGCAAATGTATATACTTACGTAGGACTTACATACATGTGATTATTTTGATCTAAAAACCCTATGTCACTGAATATATGATGAAACATTGTTGTGAGTATTTTTACTATTCTATAATGAATATTCACGTATACTGCTGTATTTATATGTTACTATATTATATACATACTCATATACATTTGATGACTTTGATATTAAAAACTTATGACATTGAATAGATCATAAAACTTTGTCCAAAGTACTTATACGGCATTATGATGAATACTCATTTATACACGAAGATGTATTTACATAGATACACTTGATATACATACATAACCGTGTGGCATTAAATATTTCACAAAACATTGTTCCAAGGAGATATATATAGCTTTATGGTGAATACTCGTGTACACAGAAGTGTATTTTCTTCTGTATATACATACATGCATAGTTTATTGCATACATACATGTGATGATTTATATATATATATATATATATATATATGAGATATATATATATGTATGTATATATAAATATATATATATATATATATATATATATATATATATATATATATATATATATATATATACTGAATATATGATAGAACATTATTCTAAGCATTTTTACGACGTTTTAATGAATACACAAGTATACAAAGGTGTACTTACTTTGATATACATACATACATTCATACATACATACATGTGTCGATTTGGAAAACAGTCCTGCGTGCTACATAAGTCATGTATTTCCATAATTTCATTCATGGACTTCCTTATTGTGTACGCAATCTGTCATCACGAATATGGAGACATTGCTATCACTTTCCATATCGGTTAGAAAAAAAGGAGTGTTACTTCCTGTGCGGTGGCGCTGTTTAATACCAGCTCACCCGAGAGAGAGAGAGAGAGAGAGAGAGAGAGAGAGAGAGAGAGAGAGAGAGGGGAATTCTCCAAAGACTATTAGGGTAATGGTTTCTTGTTATCCAAACCCCCTCTCGACGAAGTCTGCACTTGTAAAGTTTCTCTCTCTCTCTCTCTCTCTCTCTCTCTCTCTCTCTCTCTCTCTCTATAGGTGAAATGCTTCGTACATATTTTTTCAGTTTTTCATTTATGTTTTTGCTGCGCTACCTCGTTAGTTGTTTATATTTATTCAGAATCTCTCTCTCTCTCTCTCTAATACGCAAACACACGCGTACATAAACCTGCGTACATAGCATAAATAATTACAAATTTGAAATCTAACTAAAACTGTGCGTCTTTTTTATCACCATTGCTTTGAAACTGCTTGTACCATTAACTGCAAATCCGCCGAATAGCACCTTCAACTAAAAGTCTGGTAGAATCACAAATCTGATCATCTCGTCTCTTTATTATCTCCCACATCTTCCATTCTAGTCTCTTTGATCCTCTCATGACATTCTTCCCTGGTGATGTAATCCCCCTCCCTTTGCATAATCAGCAGCTTCCCACCGTGATTTAAACTTCACTCTTTCGCTCGATCATCTCTATCGCGTAATTTACAATCTTCACTCACTTAGATAACTTCTCGTGATATATATAAACCAGCTGCGTTTCTCCTTCGGCATCGAGATTTCCGTATCTGTCGCCTTTGATGTTTTATGGTGATTGTCTTGCGTCGTTTACGCTTCATTCGTAAAACTAATGGGTTGCTTGTTTTTACTATGAAGTATGTCTCGTGTTAGTGTGTATCACTTTCAAACGCCTGTTCTCCTGCCTTGTGTATATATATACACAAATTTATATATTTATATATATATATATATATATATATATATAATGCATATATATTTATGTGGATGTATATAGATATATATATATATATATATATATATATATATATATATATATATTATATATGTTGTGTGTGTGTGTGTATGTATATTTATTTATTTTTAAGGGTAAGTCTGGCAGTAGATGCTTTATGATTCTCGGAAGCTACCCATTGGTAGGGGAAACTTCATATATTAAAATAAAATCTATTCATTTTCTCTCTCTCTCTCTCTCTCTCGTCTCTCTCTCTCTCTCTCTCTCTCTCTCTCTCTCTCTCTCTCTCCCCAACATGCAAAATATTAATTCATATCGGAATCAGTCATCCTTTATCATGCTAAAAAAAAAATAATAATTTCCACCTTCCTCCCCCATTCCCCCCATCGGAGGAAAGCACAACGCTTGTAAATGACTCACTCCCCACTATATGTATAATTCGTTCCCGGACGGCGAGACGAGACGACCTTTCAAATTCGAGACATCCAGAGAGAGACCTCCCCAGGTATCCGGACCCACCCTGCCTCCCAGGTAATCTGGATCCCGCCCATCCAACCCCCCTCCCATACTACCTGAGTAAGGCGCCGACGAAGTTGGGGGGAAAACGTAGAGCAGACATCGCGTTGGGTGACTCAGTTACCTTCCCATTACCTTGTCTTTGATAGGGGGCCGTTGTCTTTTCGCTAAAGTGGTGGTGGTGCGCCCTTCTCCGGAGGCTTCTCTCTCTCTCTCTCTCTCTCTCTCTCTCTCTCTGTCCCTCCTTGGCTACTAGTAGTAGAAGATCGATCTCGGAAAATCAATGGCGCGAAGTCGCCAACAGCAATTGTTGGAGACTCCACCCTCCATTGTTCCTGGAGGCCAAAAGGGCTGCTCTCGTCTCCCTCTATAAATTGAAATGTCAGCTTTATATTCTTCCGGTTACTTCGGGTCTTCTAGTCTCTCTGTAGTGCACCTTCTTCTGAAGGTTTATTAAGTGTGGGTCTCTGAACTCTGTACTCTGTAGTGCACCTTCTTCTGAAGGTTTATTAAGTGTCGGTCTCTGAACTCTGTATTCTGAAGTGCACCTTCTTCTAAAGGTTTATTAAGTGCAAGTATTTATGTGTATATATATATACATAAATAATTACACTTAATAAACCTTTAGAAGAAGGTGCACTACAGAGTACAGAGTTCAGAGACCCACAATTGATAAACCTTTAGAAGGAGGTGCACTACGATATATATATATATATATATAGATATATATATATATATATATATATATATATATGTATATTATATATATATAATATATATATATATATATATATATATATATATATATATATATATATATATATAGATATATATATATATATATATATCGATTCGCACATCGTCTTTCTTACTTGATATTAAAACCTGACCTAACATATGAAGTATTTGCGGACCTCCTCTCCTGAACTTCTTATATTTATTCCCCTGCATACCTTATGTATGTATTATATATATATATATATATATATATATATATATATATATATATATATGTATATATCTATATATTATATATATATATAATATCTATATGAATGGCTGGAGTGGAGCTTGTGCATTGAGTACTGCCATTGACTTTGACGATTGGCTTTGATAATATCTCCTATTTCGTTAAAATCTTCAGCTTCCAACTCTGTCTACCATACCATCCACGATTTATTTATTTTTTTATTTGTTTACTTAATTTATTTATTTATTTATTTATTTATTTATTTTTATACTCTTTTGGTTTTGAAGGTCGTTAACGAATGTTTTCATTTCGTAATTCTAAATACTTGCAACACTTAGTTATCAATACTTTTTTTTTATTTTGGCTCTTTTCTTTTTTTGACTGAATGAAGTGAGTTTGAGAAGTATCAATAGAATCTACTCTTTCATCTTTATGTTACTGCGGCTTAATTTTTTTGTTTTAATGGACGCATTCTTTTTTTAAACAATAAATTAAAATCATTATAAGAGTCCATCAACTCTTGTTTTCTTCATCGTTTTTATTTTATTTTTTTCAACTTGACGATATGGTCATCGACCTTATCTTTTGAACTTTGTTCTAATTGACCATTGAACATAAGATAGTTAATCGAAATCTTCCCTACTGAGTCTTAGGTCATAAGCTGAGGTGATGATCATAATTGATACGTGATCACTATCAAGAATTCAAGGACGCAAATTCGTGTTATTGTCTTCTGAATTGGTATTGTGTCTTTATATGACAATAATTCACAAATTATTTGTTCCACTGTAACTGCAGAGAACTTCGATCGCAAGTGCTGACTTTTAAGAAATTATGAAATTTATGTCTCATGAAATTGTGTAAGTTACATGAAACTTATGTAAAATTGAAAGATTAACTGTCTAAGTCGTACATGTGATTTATGTTTGTATATATAATATAATATATATAAATATATATATATATATATATGCCACACTGTATATATATATATATATATATATATATATATATATATATAAATATTATGTGTGTGTGTGCGCGTGTGTACATGTATATACATATATGAGTATGTATTTGTGTATGTATGCATATCTACCTATCTATTTATACACACACATAATATATATATATATATATATATATATACATATATATATATATATATATATATATATATATATGTATGTATATATATGTGTGTGTGTATGTGTGTGTGTGTGTGTGTATAAATAGATAGGAAGATATTCATACATACACAAATACATACTCATATATGTATATATATGCGCACACGTGTATATTCAAAAAGAGTGAGAGAGAGTTCCGTAACCCTTTACCAAATAAGTAAATTATTCAATTAATTAACAATCAAATAAATAGATATTATAAGTAAATATGAAAAGAACATTTTCATTATCAAAGAAAGTGTTCTGTTTCGTTCAGGTCTTCATTACCCAGAAGGCCATTTTCCTTCTCCTACTTGAAGAGTCTTTGGAACGGCACTCCTCTACTCCGTCTGACGCCGGAACGGGGGGAAACTATATTTCGTTCAAGAGCTCTCTGGAAGGAAGGAAGTGCGTTTGTTGTCTTAAATGTCAGGGAGGGAGAAAGGGATGGTAATTAATGTTGAATCGGCCGAGGTTCTCTATTTAGTTTTTCTTGTAATAACGGAAGTTCGCTTTAAATGGGACCTGATTTTAGGCGTTCGGCTTTTCCAAGTTGTTTTTTTAAAGATTCGGTTAATGTTTTTTTTTCTCATTTTTGGGGGGTTTCTTGGGTTTTACATCTAATATTATATTATGATTAATAATACTCTAAGTGTTTTCGAGAGCATATTCTCTCTCTCAACAAATAAATCACCTGCCACAAGAAAGGAACAAAATACTTTAGACCTAGTATTTGTGAACGATGAATTATGTTAAATAAATAATAGTTTATAATGCGAATATTTCAGACCATAATGTCATAGAATTAACAGTTCATTCCAAAGCAAGTGAAAATAGAGATAAGCAAGAAATGAAAAAGTGGAAGGATATGGAAAATCAACTTCTACAGTAAAAATATAAAATGGTCAGAAATTAATGAAGAATTAAACAAAGATTGGGATAACATTTTCGTAAGTGATGACATAAGGGTAAATACGGAGATATTATATAAAATATTGGAGAAAATAGTGGTAAAAAATATATACCGAAGAAGAAAAGTAAACATCATTCCTGCATACCAAGAGACAGAAGGATCTTGTTCCAGAAAATCAGAAGTGGAAAAAAGGTCTTGCAAAAGAAAAAAATCATGGAAAGTTATAGAACTAAAAAGTAAGATAGAAAATGCAGAACAAAAGATTATACAATCAAAAGAAAATGAAAAACGGGACTTGGAAGAAAAAACCCTATTAAATATCAAGCAAACCCCAAACTATTATACGCATACTGAAGAAGAAGAATGAAAAAGAAGAATAGAAAATAGGCCCTCTGAGAATTGAGGGAGATTAACGAATGAAAAAAAGGTAAATTTTGCAACATACTGGCAGAACGATATAAGAGAGAATTCACCCCTAGATAGATAATGAAAGAATGAATATAGAAGTAAGGGATGAAAATAGTGAATATTTAGCTGACATAGATATTAATGAAGCTGATATTGTGCAGGCTATTAATGAAATTAAAAATGGAGCTGCTGCAGGGCCTGATGGAATTCCTGCTATTTTGTTAAAGAAAGTAGTTCATTCTATCGCAAAGCCACTTTCAAGATATTAAGCACCACTTGAATATATAGAAAAATATACAGGCAAGATTTATGATGAGCACAAATTACATATATTACCCCTACTTTCAAAAGTGGATCAAGACTAGAGGCAGTAATTATAGGCCTGTGAGTCTAACATCACATATTATGAAAGTGTATGAAAGGGTAATGAAGAAAAAATATTATGAAAACATTTAATAAAAAATAATTTGTTTATAAAGGACAACATGGTTTCGTACCCGGAAAAAGTACACAAACCCAACTGTTAGTCCACCCCGTGAGAACATATTCAAAAATATGAAAAGCGGAAATGAAACAGATGTGGTTTTATTTAGACTTTGCAAAAGCTTTTGATAAAGTAGACCAATATATTAGCGAAGAAAATTAGAAAACACAATATCGTGGATAAAGTAGGAAGATGGTTAAAAGAATTTTACACAACAGAAAAACAGATAGTTATTGCAAACGATGAGAAATCGGATGAAGTCAAGGTAATATCGGTGTGCCGCAAGGTACGGTGTTAGCTGCAATACTGTTTGTTATTATGATTGAAGACATAGACAATAATGTGAAGGATTCGGTAGTGAGTAGTTTCGCAGATGACACAAGAATAAGTAGAGAAATTACTTGTGACGAAGATAGGAACGCTCTACAAAGAGACCTTAACAAAGTATATGATGGGCAGAGGTAAATAGGATGGTATTTACTCTGATAAATTTGAATCAATAAATTATGGAGACAGAGAAAGAAAGCTATATGCATATAAGGGACCTAATAATGAGACCATCACAAATAAGGAAGCAGTTAAAGACCTTGGTGTGATGATGAATAGGAACATGTTATGCAATGATCAAATAGCAACTCTGTTGGCAAAATGTAAAGCAAAAAATGGAATGTTGTTACGGCACTTCAAAACAAGAAAAGCTGAACACATGATTATGCTTTATAAAAACATATGTTCGTAGTCCACTTGAATATTGCAATATGATGGATGGTACACTATCAAAAGGATATTGCACAAATAGAGAGTGTACAAAGGTCCTTTACAGCTAGAATAGAAGAAGTTAAGGACCTAGACTACTGGGAAAGACTACAATTCTTAAAATTATATAGTCTAGAAAGGAGAAGAGAACGCTACATGATAATTCAGGCATGGAAACAGATAGAGGAATAGCAGAAAATATCATGGAACTAAAATATCAGAAAGAGCAGCAGAGGTAGATTAATAGTGCCCAAAAACTATACCAGGAAAAATAAGGAAAGCACACAGGACATTAATCCACTACGCACCAGCATCGATAATGCAGCGTCTATTCAATGCGTTGCCAGCTCATCTGAGGAATATATCAGGAGTGAGCGTAGATGTGTTTAAGAATAAGCTCGAGCAATATCTAAACTGCATCCCGACCATCCAAGATTGGAAGATGCAAAATATACCGAAGATGTACTAGCAACTCTCTGGTAGACATTAGAGTGCCTCACTGAGGGACCTGGGGCAACCCGAACAAGATGTAAGGTCTGTAAGGTAAGGTCTCTCTCTCTCTCTCTCTCTCTCTCTCTCTCTCTCTCTGTATTTCTCAATCTTGTTTAAAGTACGATATCCAACTTACATGTATCAGAGAATATGATTAACATTTTATAAGTGACCTTACTAATTGTAAGAACTACTATTCTTTGAGACAAAACGTACAAGTCTTTAACTTTATTTCAGTCTCTATAGGTTGGTCAGAGTCCTGGGGTTCATACCAAACTCACTATACCATTTCTCATCTTACCGCTTGCCGTTTATTCTAAACTAATCAATCGGCTTTTATTCAAAACTTCGCTACAAATCAATTATGCTTTTCCTCCCTGGGTATTACGGGCTGCTCTATGAGCAAGAGCCCGTGCTGGCATAAGGTCAGCTAAATCATTAACAACTCCCTGGGTTCGTATCCTTCTGTTCTGATTTGAAATTCTCCCTGGCTATGACGGACTCCGGTCTGTTGACCTTATTTGACATTGGCAGATAAGGTTATTCTTGATTCAGAAATTTTACATTTATCTGCATTTTATCTTGATCTGCTTTTTTTGACTCTGGTTCACTGTCTTCATTCTATCTCTGTTTCACTGTCTTCATTCTGTTCTGTGTTTCACCGTCTTCATTCTGTTTCACTGTCTTAATTCTGTTCTTGATTCACTGTCTTCATTCTGTTCTCTGTTTCACTGTCTTCATTCTGCTTCACTGTCTTCATTCTGTTCTCTGATTCACTGTCTTCATTCTGTTTCACTGTCTTCATTCTTTTCTCTGTTTCACCGTCTTCCTTCTGTTTCACTAATTTCACACTGTTCTCTGTTTCACTTTCTCTGTTTCACTAATTTCACACTGTTCTCTGTTTCACTGTCTTCATTCTGTTTCAATGTCTTCATTCTGTTTCACTGTCTTCATTCTGTTCTCTGATTCATTGTCTTCATTCTGTTTCACTGTCTTCATTCTGTTCTCTGTTTCATTGTCTTCATTCTGTTTCACTGTCTTCATTCTGTTCTCTGTTTCACTGTCTTCATTCTGTTTCACCGACTTCATTCTGTTTAAGTCTTCGTGCGTGAGAATAGAACATACTGTGCTTATGAACTCAGCATGAATATACAATTGCCGTTTTCCATCACCGAATTTAATTGTTCCCCCGATTATAGAATTGGTTTTGGCTTAGATTCATTATTCTCCTCATTCTCATCTGTTTGCGACTCCAGCGAAAAGCTTTTGACTGCAGTTTGTCCAACTTTTCTGCCAATTCAATAAAATGTCACATCTTTTTGCATCGTGAGGAAATAGATTTTGAGAAATTCCTCTCTTGTACCCAGCTCAAATTAACTCAACTTTTAGCATTCTTCTATGTCAGCGTTTCTCCTTCAATTTTCACTTCTATTTTCCTTCTGCTAAACCGGGTTCCTTTCAGCTTCCATTTTCTATAGAGTTTTAGCAAGAAAGAGCCTGTGCACGTAATAAACTTCATTTTCAACTGGTGTCTATGAGATAACCTTTTATTCCTAAGGTTATCATCATCATAAATAAATACCAACTTGGTTGAAAAGACAGGATTTACGACACTTACATACACGACGTCTTTTCAGTCGATGCTAGTGATTGCTTATAATTATGGCTTTTTTCTAGATATCTCTGTAATGTGACTAGAAACATTATATTAGTAACCTTTGGAATAAAAGAAAATTTCGTAGATATTGCTAAGGAAAGAAAATTTAAATACATCGTTTTCATATACTTTATATATATATATATATATATATATATGTATATATATATATTATATATATATATATATATATAATATATATATATATATGTGTGTGTGTGTGTGTGTGTGTGTGTGTGTGTGTGTGTGTGTGTGTATGACTCTTACAAACATAATGTCTCTTCTGTCAATGCTAGTAATGGTTTTTAATGATGACAACCATACAAAAGTTATTTTTTCTAGATTGTCTCTGTATGGGAAACATTATAATAATTGACCTTTGGGATCAAACAAACTTTCATAGATGTTAGTCAAGAAAGAATATTTAAACGAATCTTTTTTTATACACTTTACAACTTATTAAATTATAAAGAACCGTTACGTAATTCATCTAAGAATGACGAAATTATCATAAACTTTTCAAAAGTGAAAACCGCTGCCCTTGTTTGTGGAGATGAAACAAAATTTTGAACTAAACTTTTAATGAAAACGAATTATTTTGTCCCTAGATTGATATGCAGTCTTCCAAAAAAGGAAAAAAAACATGGAGAGTTTTACGAGTTGTTTGTGAAGGGAAATTACGGGAGAGAGAGAGAGAGAGAGAGAGAGAGAGAGAGAGAGAGAGAGAGAGAGAGAGAGAGAGGAAAGTTAACAGAGAGGTATACTGAAATGCTGGTAAATACAGAGATAGGGAGAGAATGCTACAAGACATGAGAGAGAGAGAAAGAGAGAGAGAGAGAGAAAGAGAGAGAGAGGAAAGTTAAAAGAGAGGTATAATGGAATGCTAGTAAATGGAAGGATATAAAGAGTTAGCAAGATGAGAGAGAGAGAGAGAGAGAGAGAAAGAGAGAGAGAGAGAAAGAGAGAGAGAGAGTTGAAAGTTAACAGACGGTTACGACTATAATGAAATTCTCGCAAATACAGAGAGAGAGAGAGAGAGAGAGAGAGAGAGAGAGAGAGAGAGACTCCCTGATAAGCCAGGGGGTAAAAATGGGGTCGAAATTCACTTTATATGATAATGTCTATTGTCAGGCAATTTGAAGTTTCCCTGTTCGCCACCATTTGGGTCGATGTGGGATTAACTGTACCAAACGTTGATGAGGATTGGATTTGGCTAACGTGTAGTTAACGTCGAAAAGGACTCTCTCTCTCTCTCTCTCTCTCTCTCTCTCTCTCTCTCTCTCTCTCTCTCTCTCTCTTTTTCTTGTCATTTTTTATTTTTTTTAATTCTTGTTACGTTCTCTCGCTCTCTATCTGTATTAACCAGCAAATTATTATGTCAGTTTGTTTAGCTTCTCTCTCTCTCTCTCTCTCTCTCTCTCTCTCTCAATTCTTCATATAGCCATCTCTCTCTATCTGAATTTACCAGCAAACCATCATACCAGTCTCTCTCTCTCTCTCTCTCTCTCTCTCTCTCTCTCTCTTATTTCTCCATATAGACATCTCTAGTGTAGAAGAGTCTAAAAGAAAGCTAGACAAAATCATGAGGACACGATGTCTCCTCGGATGGACTAACAAGTCTTTGAGACATCCTAATCCTTGTAACTCTCTAACTTTACCAGCAAATCATTATACCAGTCTGTCATCTTTTTCCAAACTCTCTCTCTCTCTCTCTACCTCTCTCTCTCTCTCTCTCTCTCTCTCTCTATTTATTTAAAAATACAGCAAACCATTATACCAGTCTGTCATCTTTTTTCAATTCTCTCTCTCTCTCTCTCTCTCTCTCTCTCTTAATTCTTCATATAGCCATCTCTATCTAAATTTACCAGCGAACCATTTTACCTGTCTGTCATCTTTTTTTAACTCTCTCTCTCTCTCTCTCTCTCTCTCTCTCTCTCTCTCTCTCTCAGATCAAAGTGAAATCCCAACCCGCTGTGATTGCGTTCGAAAGTCAATCTTTGAGCAAAAGGGGCGTAAGCAGCTCTGGCAGAAGACCGCACGAGAAAAAGTAGATGGAATGAATCTAGGTTCAAAAAAATAATACATGCAGGTATCAAGTTGCAGACATTACT
>NC_087213.1:60235545-60240545 GCF_015104395.2 Macrobrachium nipponense | reverse complement strand
TCCTTTATCTGTTAAGATTCAGTCCTTGTACAAGATGTCCATAAAGTCCCAGTACCATTGCAATAAATAAATACTTGTAGTGGTACTGGGACTTTATGGACACCCTGTATTAGTATTTCTCTTATTTACACAAGAACAAGTAAGCGAAAATTATGCAAAGGAAGGAGAGAGAGAGAGAGAGAGAGGCAACAACTGTCGGGCCCAGCATCCCACGTACCAATCGTGTATCATATTTTTATTAAAGAGTTGTCAAGTAGGGTATTCCCCCCCTGCCGTGAACATGGCAGAGTGCTACACTAATGAAGTTTTTTTTTTCTTTTTTTTATTCTCTTTTATTCTTCTTGCTCTCCTCGCGTTGAATTCAAAGACCTCTTCATCTGATTACGCGGTGAACTTCATGAAGATAAAGATATCCTCTTGTCTTATTGTATAAAACCGATGTTTGTTTTTTTTCGTATATTTAATTTTATTTTGGTAGTCTAGGGTTTGTTTTTATTATTATAATTATTACTCATCCAATTGAGATTCAGATACTGGGGAAACTGCATGAAGACAAAGATATCCTCCTTTCTTAGTGTATGAAACCGATGTATGTTTTTTCTCTTTTTTATGTAGTATAGTGTTTATTTATTTATTTTTATAATATTACTCATCCAATTGAGATTCAGATACTGTGGAAACTGCATGAAGATAAAGATATCCTCCTTTCTTAGTGTATAAAACCGATGTATGTATGTTTTTTCTCTCTTTTTTTGTAGTTTAGTGTTCATTTATTTATATAATATTACTCATCCAATTGAGATTCAGATACACGTGGAATTGTAGACGATAAAGATATCCACCTGTCTTATTGTATAAAACCGATGTATGTCTATTTTTTCTGTCTGGTATACTATATATATATATATATATATATATATATATATATATTTTTTTTTTTTTTTTTTTTTTTTTTGCATTATTATCATCCAATTGAGATTCAGGATAGGTGTTTAAATCATTATTCATCATCTGGAGACGATGTTCAGGTTTTCTATTATATCTGCGTTTAGATTTACGGCAAGTTTTGAAGGGAACGTCGCGTCGAATTTATCATTCTGGGCGCAAAGTACAAGATGCCGAATCTGCCGCGTCTCTTGGAGACACAAGAACCTTTTTGTACATCTTGACAATAAGAGCAGAGGCAGAATAAGTGGATAATGAAATATGTTTTATTTTTCCAGCTTCCGTCATCATCAAGTCTAATTGAGGGGTTCTTTTACTGTAACATTGTGGAGCAGCTGGTCTGGGTATGTTTATAAGGATTGATTCTCCTAAGTTAGAGAGAGGCTCTAGTGCTATCTAAATTGTTTATTTATTCATATTCCTTCATTTCCACTGCTACTTATTCATTATTTGAGTGAAATTCTCATATTAGTTTTGTTCTTGTGTTTTGCATAAGGCATTGTGCATTCTGTTCTCTGGAAGACTGCCGTGCATGGTAATGACCCTTTAGGCTTGTCCCTTAAGAGTAGGTGTTCATTATGAATGATAATGAGATAAAATATGAAACTTTTGTGGGGGGTGGTCGGGGTGGGGGTGGTCTGGGGTGAGGCTGGTGCTTGATGGTGGGGGATGGGGGTTGGATGTCCACGGGGGGTATCCATTATAGTTAATTATATCTGTCTCCTTTAAATTTGCATCATAATGGGTCTTGAGGTTCGAATGACAAACCATCTTTATCAGTGGCCACTGAAATTGTTTTATCACGCAGCAATTCTTTCTCGGCTTCTATTAACTTTCGTTTACCCGGAACTTTGCCCTGTATTATTATTTAGAAATAATCAAAGTAAATAAAGTGATATGTTTGGAAATCATTCTCAATCTAATGCAAATTTAGAAAGATGGTTGTTGAGAAGGTATTCGTTAGAATTTTGCAGACTGGACTTACCTGTATTTACTGTAGGAACGTTCTTCTTAAAAACTGGAATCAAATGGACACCAGCTCAGTGACAACAGGCAGTCTTTATGTTTTTGGAATACTTGCATAAAGCTGAGACTGTTAGGCCAGTTAATGTTTCTGTTGCTACTTGTTACTGTTATATTTTTGCAGTTCTGTAAGAGATCTGCTTTTTCACTGGCTGTGCTGTATTATCTGTGCCATTTATTCGAGGAATTTTGAGTTAACACTTTATTGTTTACTCCTTTTATTATTAGTATTTACTTATTTATTTATTTATTTTTGGTTTATAACAGTCCTCCAATTCGACTGGGTGGTATTTATAGTGTGGGGTTCCGGTTGCATCCTCCCTCCTTAGGAGTCCACCACTTTTCTTACTATGTGCGCTGTTTCCAGGAGCACACTCCTCTGCATGAGTCATTATTATTATCATTATTAAATAGAACATGAACCATGTTCATATGGAACAAGCCCATAGGGGCCATTGACTTGAAATTCAAGCTTCTAAAGAATACGATGTTCATTTGAAGGAAATAACAGAAGGTAATAGGAAATACAGAAAGAAGAGATCAGTTGTTAGGAAAGAACAACAACTAAAATAGTTGTATATTCTCGTAAAAACCTTGTTGCTTCCGATTCAAACATTTATTTATGCCCATTTATACATTTCAGGTCACTTAAAGCCTCAGTGGCGTGGTCGGTTTGGTCTTGGCCTGGCACCTCGTTGGCCGCGAGTTCAATCCTCGGGCATTCCATTGAGGGGTCAGAGATGTGTATTTATGGTGGTAGAAGTTCACTCTCGACGTGGGTCGGAAGTCACGTAAAGCCGTTGGTCCCGTTGCTGAATAACCACTGGTTCCATGCACCATAAAAACACCATACAAACAAACAAACAAACTTAAGGCCTAGAGGAACTTATTTCGTCTCAACCGACTTCGTTTGAACGATAGAATGTTGTCCTTTTGAATTTTACTAAAACCATGCAAGATTAATTCTTTATTTCTGCTATAACAGTCGATTTTACTTAAATTTTATATCTACAAAACTTTAAGCGTTACCTCTTGCTTAGAGAGACAGAATTATCTGGCGCAGAAACATCCACTGGGGAATAATAAAGGTCGATGATCTTACAAGATTCAGAGGAGCGGCGGAAAGGTCACTCTATGATAGTTTGTGTAGCTGAGATTAGAACCGTTTCTGTAGCTTAGTCTTAACCATGGTATAGCAGGTTAATTTCTATATATCATAGTCACGCTTTAAGGATGCATATGAAAATATACGTCTATGCTGGTAGCATATATGTATCCTTTTGCGGTGGCTGTGTGGTCTAAGGCTTCACTGTGCGTCCTGAATTTGTTGGTTCCATGGTTCGCACCCGGAAGCCGACGAATTTCTTATCGACTAAAAAATTCCCCATCGGTTAACATATATGAAAATATATTGATTCCTGGGTAGAGCGAATTAGATATTAATTAAAGGACATTTGTAGCTCGATGTATGCATATAAATCATGGTATTGTGATATGACTCATATATATATATATATATATTACTCATATATATATATATATATTACTATATTATATACTATATATATATATATATATATATATATATTAGCTAAAGCCACTAGGAAAGCTCGGAGTGAAACAACAAAAGTGCCAAGTACTTTCCTGCATTTTCAACTCATCTTAGGGGGTACAAAAATCCCTTGTTTACTTTTATGATTTCTTAATATTTATATATATATATATATATATATATATATATATATATATATATATATATATATATACACCCCTATGCACTTTCATATATAAACATCAAAACCTCAGGTATAAAGACGAACAACGATGAACGTAAAGATCGGTTGTGCTTTGAAGGCACAATCGACCCATAAGGTAAGAGGAATCCATTCAGGGAGATTTAGTAGTCTTGTTCTTTTCCTTGTTAGCGCTTAGTGAACAGCCCCTCGTACCTCTTGTTTGTAAGGGACACAATGAGTACATACACCGCGAAAGCAAAACAAAGGAGAGATGGGAGATAACTGGATGGAGGTGCGCGCGTGAGAGAGAGAGACAGAGAGAGAGAAAACGAGAATGAGGTGGGGAGATGGTGAAGGAGAGAGAGAGATTGACGAGATAAAAGATGCAAAGGTCTATTAGAATCGGGACAAAGATATCTCTCTCCTCTCTCTCTCTCTCTCTCTCTCTCTCTCTCTCTCTCGTCGTTGCGTGTAGACATGTAAAAGACGTGACGGATACACTTGTCACTTTTTCATCTCTTTTTATTATTATATTATAATTAAAGATTTATCACGTTTATAAACAATAGAACGTAATTATATTACAAATAGGCATTTATCGATGAACTGTAAAAAAAATGTTTTTATTCACATTTAGAATTTAAATAAATTGCTTAAATATAAGTTAAGCAATAAAATGCTTAAATCTGAATTCTGAATTATATTTGAATAGTAAATTGCTTAAATATAATGTAGGAAATATTCCTGCATTTTAAACTTTAGAATTCTCTACCATAAGAAAAGTTTTCTAGAGTTTACGTATATAATCTAAATATATTTTGCCTCTGCTCTGTTTGAAAACAAAAAAAATATACGCTTATTATTTCTTATCATAAGTGCTTAAACTGTTATTCATCGCATGATTTCATCTATAGCTATTATGATTATATTTACACATTAGCTAAATAACACCGTAGTAACATGAGTACCTAATCCCACATCTTTGATGAACTTCAAATAAAGCAAAGTAACCGTAATAGGGAAGTATTTATTTCTTCCATAAAAGCTTGAGATTTCATATAAGGAAAAGCAGAGATGCCCTCGTCCTATCGTGCGCTTTGTAAACAATAGGGAGGAAGATTGTGAAAGGGAGTGAGAGAGAGAGAGAGAGAGAGAGAGGTGGGGAGTGCCCTTTTTTCAGTGAAAGAGAGGGAGAGGGAGAGATTTGGGGAGTGCCCTTTTTATCAGTGAGAGAGAGAGAGAGAGAGAGAGAATCTAAGTGTATGTGTGCGCGTGTGTATGTGTGTGCGCGCGCGC
>NC_087213.1:60208045-60225545 GCF_015104395.2 Macrobrachium nipponense | reverse complement strand
AACAATGGTAATACAAGAGAAAACATTGGTAATAAAGACGAGAAGGTATCTCACACACAATCCCAGTAGTAAAACTCTTGGTAAAACGAACATGTAAAAAAAAAAAAAGAAAATGGGACCGGGTAGCCAAAGCAAAGGGGATAAAATGCATAACGATATACAGGTGCCATCAAACTTCCCTTGCAAAGGAAGCAAAGTGAGAGAGAGAGAGAGAGAGAGAGAGAGAGAGAGAGAGAGAGAGAGAGAGAAAGTGCTTAAGCCTTGAAAGAGAAAAAGAGTTGAGGGCACGTGTAGATAATGACGAGGAGATTAAAGTGAGAGAGGCAGCGGTTAAAACTTGAGAATGAAAGATACTGAAAAAGCAGGTGATGACAGCAAAAGAGAGAGAGAGAGAGAGAGAGATAAAGTAGTTGCGGGAAGAATAAATATAAAGCAGTAATGATATTGGTGAACAGTGAGAGAGAGAGAGAGAGAGGGGATGAGAGATGAGAGAAGGAGAGGAGAGAGAGGAGGAGAGAGAGAGAGTGTGGTTGAAGGGAAGTAGAAAATAAAAGTGATAATATTGATGAACAGAGAGAGAGAGAGAGAGAGAGAGAGAGAGAGAGAGAGAGAGTGGTTAAGGGGAAGAAGAAAAGCAACATCATAATATTGACGAACAGAGAGAGAGAGAGAGAGAGATAGAGCTCGTTACGAGTAGTAGTTAGTTAGTAGTCAGTAGTTAGTAAGTAGTTTAAAGGAAAGAAGAAAAGTAAAATTTGATAATATTGAACAAAGAGAGAGACGAGAGAGAGAGGAGAGGGAGAAGAAGAGAGAGAAGAAGAGCAAATAGCTTGCAACAGCAGTGCCATCCGTCGACATCAAAAAGGAGTTTTTATGTCAGTGTTAATACGTGTATATTATGTGTCAGCGAGTTTTAAGAGACAAAAATCTCAAGGCACGTCCACTTGGCACTCGTAATGAGCTCTCACTCCCTCCCCCTCCCCCTCCTCCTCCTCCTCCTCCTGCTCCTCCCCTTAACTATTTCGTCTTTCTTTCTTTCTTTCTCCCTCCCTATCCTCCACCCCTCCTCCTTTCCCTTTGACAGACAGTCACACACCATTACATTGCCTCTCTCTCTCTCTCTCTCTCTCTCTCTCTCTCTCTCTCTCTCTCTCTCTTGTGTGTTCGTTCGTCAGTATCATTTCTTATTTTTCTTCTTTTCTTTAACTACTCCACCCCCTTCTCTCTCTCTCTCTCTCTCTCTCTGTGGTCATCAATATTATCAGTTATATTTTTCTTTTTCTTCTCTCTCTCTCTCTCTCTCTCTCTCTCTCTCATCAATATTATCAGCTTTATTTTCCTTCCCTGAACTATTTCTGCTTTTATGTGTGTTCATTAAATATCATTACTGTTTTATATATTTTTCCCCCTAAAGTCTCTCTCTCTCTCTCTCTCTCTCTCTCTCTCTCTCTCTCTCTCTCTCTCTCCCCGCATCCCTATCATCATCATCATCGACGTTACCTGCTCTCATCATCCTTTTTATCGTGAAGGTTCCGCTGACAAGTCCCGTCTCCCCTCACCTGTGTGTTTACTATGTCTGGTACAGGTTGCTACTCGTCTCTCTCTCTCTCTCTCTCTCTCTCTCTCTCTCTCTCTCTCTTTGTATTTATTTGAATTCCAAGGAAAATGTAAGTACATAAGAGGCTTCTCCCTCTAGTGTTTGTAAGTGTGCTTAATTTTCTAAGTAATGTGTGGTGGAGCCGTGTTAATAAAAATCACATTAAGATTCGAGACTGTTTTTTCATCATCAAATATTATTTATTTGTTACTGAAAAAAATAATTAATTTTGTCTATATTATTTTAGAAGGATTGGAATTTCTCTGGCTTTTTCCCTAAATTGTTCTCTTTTATTTCTAATTATTATTCATGTGTATTAAATTTCATTATTAAAATTCATTTGCTTAATAGATTGTCTTAGTTTATTTTTCATTCAATCGATCTTGTACGAAATATATCATCCACTCATCCACTCACCTGAAAAAATATTTCATTCAGTTATTCGTTTATCCATGAACGAAATTTCTCGCTCATTCATTCGTTCAAGAAAGTTCTAATTCGCTCATTTGTTTGTTTGTGAATTCAGTTAATTATGCAAGTTCATTTTCATTCATCTTCAGAATCGCAAACGTCCGCTCTTTTTCATAAAGGTCCCATGTCACCTCATTTTACATATATCTCCTCTTTATTCGTTTTCTCTTTCCCCGATTTCTCCTTTCTATTTATGCATCCCTTTGAAATCCCCGCCCCCACCCCTTCCTCTCCCCTCTCTCACATTCGCTTACTCGTTTTTATCTTTATTTTTTTCCTTCGTCTTTCTATTTAAGTATTCCTTTGAGAGCACTTGCATATAACTCTTACCTTCAACGCTCTTATTAAGCATCTCTTCCGACGCATAATTCACCTCCTCCTCCTCCTCCTCCTCCTCCCCTCGACTCTCCCCCTCTCCTCCTCCTCCTCCTCCACCGATCCCCTCCTCCTCCTCCACCTCTCTGGTATTCTACTCCTCTTATACCTCATCTTCATTTTTACCCTACTCCACCATCTCTCCCTCCTCCTACTTCCCCCTCCCCCTCTCCCTTTCTTCCTCCTTCACCCCCTCCTCTCCCCCATCCTTCTCTTACTCTTTTACCCCTTCCGTCCCTGCCCCATTCTCATCCTTCCATCGTACTCCCTCTTCCTCCTCTCTCCTCACCTTGTCTCCTCGCCCTCCCAACTACCGCCCCCCTCCCCCCTCCTCTCTCTCTCTCTCTCTCTCTCTCTCTCTCTCTCTCTCTCTTAACTGATCAGTCATGGCATCATACTTAATTATTATATCAAGATCCTTTGCTCAAGGGGATTTACTGCGACGGAACGAATCGGGTGGATGAATAAGTCCGGGACTGGATGAATTGCCGGATGAATGACGTGGATCGGGTGAGATGGTGGGGGGGGGGGGGGGGGTGAATAATGGTAAGCGTGAAAAGAGTTTCATGTGGTTGAATAATTTGGTGGATAAGTGGAGGCTGCTATGTATTAACTTATTGCGATGGGTGAATAATACCTTAATTGAATTGGATGAATGTCTGTGAATGGGTGAATATTACTGGGAATGAATGAAGTCATTCAGTGAATGGAGGAATAATTCCATAATTGAATTGGGTGAATGTTACTGTGAATGAATGAAATAATTCAGTGAATGGATGAATAATTTCGTAACTAAATTGGATGAATGTTTGTGAATGGGTGAATGTTATTGTGAATGAATTAAATAATTTAGTGAATGGATTAATAATGTCTTAATTGAATTGGCTGAATGTTGTGAATTGTGAATGCATGAATGTTACTGTGAATGAATGTAAATAATTCAGTGAATGGATGAATAATACCATAACTGAACTGGATAAATGTTTGTGAATGGGCGAATGTTACTGTGAATGAATTAAATAATTTAGTGAGTGGATGAATAATACCATAATGGAATTGGATGAATGTTTGTGAATGGGTGAACGTTACTGTGAATGACTGAAGCAATTCAGTGAATGGATGACTAATTCCATAATTGAATTGGATGTATGTCTGTGAATGGGTGAATATCACTGTGAATAAATTGAGAAATTCAGGGAGTGAATGAATAATTCCATAATTGAATTGAATGAGTGTCTCTGAATAGATAAGTATAATACAATAATTCTTTCTTTTTTTTTGACATTTTGAATTATTGATGGAATGATACCTGTAAGTTTCTGTCATTAAGAAATAACTAGATTTTACGCTTGTACTTACATTGTTATTTTGTCCTGTTAATTTTAATGAATCACAAAAATGCTTTTACCTTTTTGTGCTAAATTTAATTTGTAAATAAGTAAATTGCAAATTTGTGAATTTCACTTATTGATTGCAATCTTCTTCACTCCAGCTTTCATAGTGTCGTCACTGCACCTCATGTGGCGCACTGTAGGCATTGCTTGAGGTTCTTTACAGCGTCCCTTCGTACCCTATATAGCTGCAACCCATTTCACTCCTTTTACTGTACCTCTGTCCATATTCTCTTTCTTTCACTAACAATAATGTCTCATGATGCAACTGCGATATATCCCTCCTCTCAGACCTTTAAAAAGCCTTGTTACTGACAATTTCTCTTTCAGTTCTGAATGACCTCATAGGTCCCAGCGCTTGGCCTTCGGAAATTATTACCCCGGACGGTGTAAAGTGCGCAGCTGACCAGTTCTTACCAGCTTGGTGCTCGCCCTTCGTGGCCCTTAACAAACTTTTAGCGATCACTTGTACCTGGTCGTAAATCTTTTATTCTTTATTTTATTTTTTTTTTTTTCGAAAGCTGGATGTGCTTTTGTTAGTTTTAGGTAGCCTCTCATGCATAATGGATAGAGGGAACTCGTTATATCTCTCTCCTCTTTTTTCATAAAAAGGTCTTGTAAAAAGCTCTTGGTGCTTTGCATACCGCTGTATACTTACAGTCAAGTCTTATTTACATTGTGGAATATGCCGAATTGGTTTAGTTTACGATTTACGTTCAAGCGTACACTGTTCTCAACACGGGGTCTCATTTGTGTGGCCTCTTCGATTTCCTAGAAGCGGACACATACATACATACATACACACGTACGCAGACGCACACACCTGTGTAGCCTTACTCCCACTCAGTCTCAGAGGTGTATACCTGCCACTTATAGATCATATAAATGGATATCATCAATGTAAGCAAAGTCACATACACAAATACACCCTTATTTTCTACACTTCGAGATTTCAGACGTAGTTATATGACGCATATGTATAGTCAGTCTCTCTCTAACCGTCATGCTCTCATACGCATATACACCTCATTTCCGCGCATGCGCACACACATGAACACATTACCTTCGCTCACACATACCTCTGCTGTCATGCGTCAAGACAGAGTAGCTATTACAACTGTCAAAAATTTTCCTTCCCAGTCGCTGGTGTCTCTGCCTCCTGGGTTTACCCCCAACCCCCATCCCTACCCCACCCCATAACTACCGTACTCCCTGACAACGTCCATCCCCTCCCACATCTCTTACCCCCACCCCACCCCAGTGCAAGCATCCCCCTCCCCCTTACGTCAGGTCACACATCCCTGCTTAGCAACGTTGGAGAGGAGGCCGTTTATTAACTAGCTTATAACAGCTATTATTACTCTCTCACTCTCTCTCTCTCTCTCTCTCTCTCTCTCTCTCTCTCTCTCTCTCCAGCTTCTCATTTTCGTCTCGGTCGATGATGGAAGTAAATGATGATGTTGATGATAATGATGATGATGATGATGATGAGGGAGATGATCTCTACTTCCGGTCGTTTCGCACCTGCGAGAGAAAATGATTTGTCTCTGATGTGAGGAGTTTTATGATGGAAGCGCCATTTGTTCATTTCGGTTTGCTTGGTTACTTTTTTTAATATATTTTCTCTTTGTTTTTTCACTTAATGATTAGTTTTCTAGTGTGCAAGAACCTGAAAAGAAAGTATGTGGAGTTAGAAGGGGAAATGTTAATATAATACAGTACTGTTTTTTATGCGTTTTTCACGTATTTATTGATGTGTCATAACCGGGGTGTAATTGCTCGAAAGTATGTCGATAAATATTTGGGAATATAAATACCGTGTGTTTTTATTGCTCGAAAGTATGTCGATAGATATTTGGGAATATAAATACCGTATGTTTTTACATAGGGATAATTTTTTTGTAATTAAAAAAAATCACATATTTATCGATGTTTTGCGGATCCGTAAGAACCTGGATAAGATTACATAATTGCTTGAAATTAAGTTAATTTAGAAAAGGAAATATAAATACTGTTATTCATTAATACGAATTTTTTTTTTGTAAATAGTATAATATCTAGTTTATCTTGTAAATACGTTGGGTAAACATGTCCAATGTAGACCCATAATTTGAACGAAGAATAGAAACTAGATTTGAGCAGGTAGGAGTCAATGGAAAGATGGTGATGGGGATTTTACTGTAGTTGTAAAGTATTTTGATAGTGAAATGCATTAGAAGGCAGAAAAATGAGCGGAAACCCAAGTCAAACCTAATTGCGTTTTCCGTATTGCATGGATTAATTAATTTATTATAAAAGTGTCATACCATTGTGTGATTTTTTTGTTGTCAGATAACACTCTAATCAAGCTGGGTTTAAATAGTTATATAAGTCAAGGTATTTATTGTCTGCCCGTTTTGGAGGGTTTAATGCCAGAAGTTGCCAAAGAGAAAATTGAATTTTGTCTTAAGCCTTGCAGAAGAAAAAAAAGGAAAGTAACTTCTCTAATTTATGGAAATAGTCCTCAAAAGAAAGGTGAATAGTAGTTGGTTTAGAATGGCTCTCTCTCTCTCTCTCTCTCTCTCTCAGTGAAATACACTGACAAATGGATTCATATATATATATATATATATATATATATATATATATATATATATATATATATAATATATATATATATATATACGTGTGTGTGTGTGTGTGTGTGTGTATAGATTATATAATATAGTCTTGACTTACCTAGCGCTACGGTAGGCTGAAATGTGGGCGGTACGTAATGCAAGTAGCCGACCACCCACAAGTCCGGCGGGGCGTTCAGGCAGCTTAACTGGAGGCTAAAAACAGTTTAATTGCAAGCGAGACGGTACTACCTGTTCCTTCTAGCTTTGTTTTACGTTATAAAGGGGTTTCATTCATTTAATTCTTTACGCAGTTTTTCTCGATGAATATCAATAGCGTGATTTTTTTTTATGTTATTGCTATTTTATCGTATATTTAGAAATTCACTTCTCGATATAATGAGGTTCGGATCCCACAATAAGCTGTAGGTCCCGTTGCTAGGTAACCAATTGGTTCCTAGCCGCGTGAAAATATCTCATCCTTCGGGCCAGCCCTAGGAGAGCTGTTCATCAGCTCAGTGGTCTGGTTAAACCAAGATATACTTTTATACCTGTAGTATTAAAGAGTTTTTTAATGTTAGCGCTTTTGTTCTTAGATCTCTATGAAGAATAGATCCGAAATTGTGTAGAGAAATGTAACGATTACTTCTTTGTCTATTTTGTGAATACATTTTGGGAGTGACCCCAAGGGTTTTAACCTGGTATGTATCCACCTTTGTGGCGTGTTTAGTACAAGCCCGTTGGGAATTACCGTAAAAACATAAACAAAAAACTGTAAATATCATGAACATAATGACCCCCAAGAAATATTAGTCCTAAATAACGACCCCCCGAACTTTGCTGGAGGTAACTATCTAGGAAGGACAATTAATTTTCATTGTAGCTTATGTATAGTCGTACTTTCTACAAGAGCATTAGAGATGCGTTACTTTGATTAGAAAAAAAGCTGTATAATACGCTTTCAGTTTGTTTTTAGTTTTTATATCTATTATAACTTTCATTAATTTCTCCGTTAATTTTTTTTTGTCTTTCAGAGGAATGTAACGGATGCGTTATCATTTTTATTGAAGGTTATTCATAGAGCATTTGATTCGCGCTCTTTTGAGCATTAAAGATGCGTTCTTTTGAGAATAACATACCATTCGCTTCATTACTTTTTTTATTCTAGGTAAAATCTTCATCATATTTTGCCTTACATTTTGTTCATCAGTTAAATTTTATTTATTTATTTATTTATTTTTTTTTTTTTTAAGAATATAGCAAAAGCGTTCTTTAGTAAATATCACGCCTTACCCTCTGTAGCTGTTTCCATCTGAACGAGCCCTTAGCCAGTACCTGTAATTCGAACGAGATCTATATGACACCTCTGCGTGACTTTCTTACTCTACGGGTATTAAGAATCGGTTGCAGGGAGAGAGAGAGAGAGAGAGAGAGAGAGAGAGAGAGAGAGTTGAATAAGACATTCTAGTTTGGTTGTTTGTCTTTGTGATTTCATTATATGTGATTAGTTGTATCGTCATTTCTTTGTTTTCGGTTTCATTTTCTCCCGCGTTTATTGGCATTTTTGCTTTGATCCTCTTCTTTTTCAAGTTTTTCCGGTTTTTATCTTACAGGTTCCTTGCCGAAGCGAACGCACACACACACACACACACACACACACACACACACAAATACACACACACACACACACACACACGCAGGCTATCCCACTGGATGTGTCTCACTTAAATTTTCTTTTTATATTAGCACGCACACACACAAACACACACACACACCACACAGAGAGAGGAGAGAGAGAGAGAGAGAGAGAGAGAGAGAGGCTTTCCCCGCTGGATGTCTCACTTAAATTTTCTTTTTATATTAGCAGCACACACACACACACACACACACACACAGAGAGAGAGAGAGAGAGAGAGAGAGAGAGAGAGAGGCTTTCCCCGCTGGATGTCTCACTTAAATTTTCTTTTCATATTTATGGGTTATATTTAATTCGCGTATATTTGTATATTTTCCGGGAGGTTTTACTTGACAAGGTTTTCGACCATTTTATTTCATTAGAATATTTGCCCCTGCCTTTATTTCTTTTATGTTTATGTATTATTATTATTTATTATTATATTTAATCATTTTATTCCATTCATAAAGCAATTAGTGAGATGAACATTCGTAGTGTCTTTGACGACATTAAAGAAAAAGGTCTAATTTTTCTTAAGTTTTCTTGTGATTTATCCCTCTCCTCTTGGTTCCACTTTCCTGATGTAAATATTTTTTACCTTATTATTTCATCTCTCCCCTTGCACAATACCTTCACCACGTTCTCTCTCTCTCTCTCTCTCTCTCTCTCTCTCTCTCTCTCTTTCCTCTCTCTCTCTCTCTCTCTCTCATGTACAGCCCCCTCGTATTGGGACCACCTTGACGTGGTGAGGGGGCTCTTGAACCCTAGGAATTCGTTCGCGAGTTCAAACCCAAGAGTCCCAAACAACATATATTTCTCTACATTTGGATTAATTTTTGTGAAATTTTCCACCTTTGCTGAAATTTACTAGACCTGTTAAACAGAAAACATAGGATTCCAGGGGGGTCTAGTTTTGCAGATAGGACTCTCGGCATTCTTTCCGGTTTGCCTATAATGTGATTAGAGCGGGGATGATTGTATTCTGGTAATACTCTCAGTCCCATCAAGCTGGTTTGGCTTACACTTGGGCCACTCTAATCATGTTGTGCCATCCCCTGTTGGGTAGGGTAGAGACGCGGGCATTTGGGAGTCGGTTCTCACTTGTGCCATTAGTGGAAGAATAGACTGCATGAAAGGCTGATAATATCTTTTTAAGGTTTTCTGGTTTATTTATATTTTTTTTAAACTTTAATCTTTATGACTGATACGAATAAAGATTTAAGTACCCCTGGACCCTTTGATGGTAGTGAATCGGCACAGTGGATGACTGCGGCAACCCTCCTCTGGAAAAATCAAAAAAACATTCCAGTGTAATTACACTGAAACCTTTTGCTCCAGTACTGAGTAAAGGGAAATTTGGTAGGAATATAGTATCAGAAATAGGACCCGGAATGTTTGAAAACTCGTTTGATAAATATTTGACTTTTGATTTGGAAGACACTAATTTTGACATTTTTTATGTATATAGGGATATTGTCAAGAGTTGTGGCCGAGAGCCTAAGATTTCTTCTGAGGGGCGAGGAAAGCTGACAGTAGAATCTGCCTCGGCAAAAGAAAGTGATAAACTGAAGACATTATCGCACCTTGGAGGAGTTAAAGTGGAGTGTGCAGTACACGCTTCTTGGAATTACTCCACCCCAGCTTATGACGTACTCTGAAGAAAAGCTAGTAGAAGCATTAAAAGATCAAGGCATAATAAGAATTGAAAGAATGAAGAAGAAGATAAATGGAGTCCTGGTCCCACTCCCCAATTTAATTGTTACATTTAATTCCACCCGATTGCCTAGTATGGTGAAAGCAGCCTGGTTACGTTTCAAGGTCAAACAATATATACCAAGACCGAGGAGATGTTTTCATTGCCAAGAATTTGGACATATGTTGGGGTCTTGTAGACAGAAACTACAAGGCAAGCCTGCCACTTGTATCAAATGTAGTGAACCAGAGCATGGCATATGTAATAAGCAAGCCAGATGTATACATTGTGGAGACAGTCATCCATCATCTTCACTTACCTGTGATGTATACATCATGAAAAAAGAAATTCAAACATTAAGGGTAACCGAACGTATCACATTTAGAGAGGCAAAAGAGAGAGTGTTGAATCAGTACGTTAGACCAGGAATATCTTTTTCTAGCATTGCTGCCAACCGGAGAAGGAATACCAATGTTACCAAAAACAATGTAAGTAAAAATCCAGTGATGACCTGTACTCATGCCTCTTTGGAGTCAGCGCCAGTGATTGCTGGTGCTCATGCCTCTTCGGAGGCTGCGCCAGTGATTCCTAGCGCTCATGCCTCTTCGGAGGCTGCACCAGTGATTCCTGGCGCCCCTGCCTCTTCGGAGGCAGTGCTAGTTGATTCTGGCACTCCCGCCTCTTTGGAGGCAGTGCCAGTGGTTTCTGGCACTTCTGCTTCTATGGAAACTTAACAAGTGATTTGTGGTACTCCTGTCTCTCTGGAGGCTGTGCCGGGTGTACCTGGCACTTCCACCTCACTGGAGGCTGTACCAGCTTTAAATGGCGCTTCTGATCCTTTGATGGATGCACCAATGCCCAACCTTCACACCCCTCCTCAGGCAGCATCAGCTTTGTCTGGTGTTCCTGAGACCGATAACCCTCTGAAAAGGAAGGCCGCCATAAATAATCGGTCCCCTTCCAGAAATAATGAGCAAGTCAGTAAGCTGAAAGCTCTTAAAAAAGGCTCTAATTTAACAGCCTCTAAAGGAAAGTAAATTAATTAATTTTCTACAGTGGAACTGTCAGGGATTAAGAGCTAAATGGGAAGAATCAAGGCTGCTCATATCAGAAGTGTCTCCTGTTTGTATAGCTCTGCAGGAGACAATGATTGGTAACGATTTGTGCCCCAGCCCACGAGAGTATACATCCTATCACTCCACCTATAATTTGAATATTGGAAGCCATGGCGGTGCCGCTTTGTATGTTCGAAATGACACCCCACAAAATCCTATTAGTATCCAATCAGCATTGCAAGTGATAGGTGTGCAGATCCATTTGCAAAGAAAATATACAATATGCTCTCTTTATCTACCACCTAATGAAGCCTTCCCCATCAATGAATTTAAATCTCTTATTCAACAGTTACCACGCCCTTTTGTTATTTTGGGAGATATGAATAGCAGAAGTCCTCTTTGGGTGACATCATCACCAATCAAAGAAGAAGGTGCTTAGGTTCCATCATAGAAGATGAAAATGTGGGGATCCTCAACTCTGGGGAGTCTACGCATTTTCATGTTCAAACAGGCACGTTATCAGCAATTGATTTATCAATATTTAGTTATGACTCTCTTATTGACTTTAATTGGAAACCTATAAATGAAAGATTTACCAGTGACCATTTTCCAATAGTGGTGAGTGTAGCATCAAGTCCTCCATCTTCAAGGCTACCCAAATGGAACATTGGTAAAGCTGATTGGTCAACATTCCAGGAGCACAGCTCAATAGATGACTATGCTGATGACTTTCCTTGTGTAGATGACGCTCTTGACGTTTTGAATACAATAATGTTCTTAGCTGGCCTTCAATCGATACCTAGGACTTCGGGCAAATTTGTCCTCCGACCAGTTCCCTGGTGGACTCGTAAATGCCAGGAAACTCATAGAACTATGAGATCTGCCTTCACCAGATACCGCAGACGAAAATGTGAGTATTATCGTGTAGAATTTCGAAAAGCGAGAGCTCATTTTCGCATGGAAATCAAAGAAGTACGAAAAGAATCTTGGACGATATTCATATCTTCACTAAATTCGAAAACTCCTCTGACTCTAGTTTGGAAGAGAGTTAGAAAATTAACAGGCAAGTTCACTCCTTGTCAACCTCCAGTTATCAAGATCAATGGTTGCAAGGTAGCAGACCCCCAGTTAGTGGCAAATGAGTTTGCTAATCATTTTGCTAATGTTGCGAAGAAAAATGATGATAGACCCTATTCAGTTCAAAGACGGATAATGGAACAGGTCGAAATTGATTTTAATACCTTCCTTAAGACAT
This sequence comes from Macrobrachium nipponense, assembly GCF_015104395.2. Lineage (NCBI taxonomy): Eukaryota > Metazoa > Arthropoda > Malacostraca > Decapoda > Palaemonidae > Macrobrachium > Macrobrachium nipponense. The sequence continues at coordinate 60,213,436 of NC_087213.1, read as the reverse complement.
GAGCAATACAATTTTCCTTTTACTATTAGAGAATTCGAATCAGCCTTGAATAAATGTAATGAATCAGCTCCTGAACTGGATGATATAACATATTCAATGATTAAGCATACCCCTGAAAATACCAGACATTTCATATTAAGCCTAATTAACAGAATTTACCGTGAACATATCTTCCCCAAGCTTTGGGAGAAGTTAAAATTACTGTCATTTGTGAAACCTGGAAAAGATCCATTCAAGACAGAAAATTATCGTCCTATTGCATTGACATCTTGTTTGTGTAAGATCATGGAAAAAATGGTGAACACACGATTCATGTGGTACTCGGAAAGAGGTAAATCAAATATCTGTCGCCTGCTCAGTGTGGTTTTCGGAGTATGCACTCCACAACTGATGTATTGTTACGAATGGAATCTTCAATATGTGAAGCTTTTGCCAACAAGCAGCATCACTTCACTGTTTTCTTTAATCTTGAGAAGGCTTACGATACAACATGGAGGTATGGCATTTTGAGGGTCCTTTATGAATGCAATCTGAGAGGCAATTTGCACCTCTTTATTGAGGTTTTTTTAGGCAATATGATATTTCAGGTTCAGGTTGGAGTAACATTGTCAGATGTGTTCAATCAAGAAGGAGTACCACAAGGAAGTGTTTTAAGTGTAACCTTGTTCGCCTTGGTAATCAATGGGGTTTCTAAAATAATTCCCCCAGTTATAACATATACCCTTTTTGTTGATGACCTATCGATTTCCTTTGCAGCATCAAGGATGGCAGTGCCTGAACGCCGTCTTCAGCTCTGCATTGATAATATAGTAAAGCGGGCTGAGGTTAATGGTTTTAGATTTTCTGCCAGTAAAAAGGTAACTATGCACTTTTGTCGTATAAGGGGAATCCACCCTGATCCAGATCTATTCAATTAAATATGCCAAGAATCGAGATTTTACCAGCAAAATACTCAGTTAGTCCCCCCTGGAACTTTCCAGAGGTAAAATTTTGTAGATATTTTAATTTTACCAAGACAGAATTGTCCAGTGAGGCTATGTGGTCAATATTTTTAGAACACTCTTTGCAACATGATAACTCCACTGCAGTTTTCACGGATGGCTCAAAGTCAGATGCTGGCGTCGGCTTTGGTGTAGCTTTCCCTGATGTAGAGAGAAGCGGCAGGCTATCATCAGTTGCATCGATTTTTACAGCAGAATTATATGGAATTTTAAAGGCTTTAAAGGAAGTTTTAATTCGGAATGAAAGTAATTTTATTATATATTGTGACTCAGGAAGTGTTCTTCAGTCGCTGGAATCTTTTAACCCTCTAAACCCTCTGATTTTAGATATATTGGAATGGTTGCTTTTACTAAAAAGAAGAGGGAAAGAAATAAAGTTCTGTTGGGTTCCTTCCCATGTTGGGGTGGCTGGGAATGAGAAAGCTGACCAACTTGCAAAGTCTGCGGTCAGCTCCCCAGAACCCACAAGATGCCTACTACCATATCGGGATTTGTATCCTCTAGTAGGTCAAAGAGTTAATAAACGTTGGCAGTCCCAGTGGGAGGATATTTTAAATAATCAAAAAATGCGTAGTATCACGTCATCAGTGTCTCCTTGGTCATATCCGAATATGCCAAGGAGACAAGAAACGATGTTGTGCAGATTGAGGATTGGACATACTTGTCTCACCCATGGGTTCTTGATGTCACGTGAAAATCCTCCGTTTTGCGAGAACTGTACTGTGCCCGTGACTGTGAAACATTTGCTGATTGAATGTCCCAGATTCGGGAATTTGAGACATAGGTTCCTGTCTTGGGGTCGTAACAGAGTAGGTAATTTTATCCTAGCTACAATTCTTGGAAAGGATTGTAATATAGAGCAGTTATATAAATTTATGGGGGAGGCGGGCCTCCTCAACCAAATTTAAATTATACATAGATTGTCTATGTAAGAACTTATATATATATATATATATGAACAAAATTTTTATATAATATATTCATAGTTATTTTTAAAAAAAATTTATCAAAAATTTAATTTTTTCTATTTAATTTATTTCGGTGTCAATTACCCAATCAATCTCATGTACAGTATCTGCATAAAGTCGTCCTCTCTCTCTCTCTCTCTCTCTCTCTCTCCATGTGCAGTATCTGCATAAAGTCATCGTTCCCTCTCCCTCTTCTCACGTACAGTATCTGCATTAAATCGTCGTCTTCTCTCTCTCTCTCTCTCATATATAGTATCTGCACCTTCTCATGTACAGTATCTGCATAAAGTCATCGTCCTCTCTCTCTCTCTCTCTCTCTCTCTCTCTCTCATTTTTTTCCATTCACCCGACCCTTTCATAAGAAGATTTATGGTCAGGGAGAAAAAAATCTTCCTTTACACGCAATGCTTGGATCAAAGCATTACCCACGCGATAGCCCAATTCTGCTTTCCAGCGAAGCCTCATATTCAAATATTTCTGGCGAGAAGGAATGGGTTGGAATATACAATACAAGGCAGGTCATAAAAAAAAAAAGTTTGGAAAACACTGGAAATATAAATTTTTATTTCGCTCTGGAGTCGTATCGAGTGAAGTGGTGAGAGAAATGCGGACAATAATATGCTGTAGTTATTATAGAAAAATACGTACAACATATCATTAATAGGAAATGAAGGGTTCGTGACATTTAGCAAGTTAATGTACTGTACGAGTACTTTGGGAGTAGGCCTGTGCTGTTAAAAAAACATATTTTGATATTTAATGGTCATATACTTATATAAACTTATAGAATTATGCACACACACATATATATGTGTGTGTGTGTTTGTGTGTATGAATATAACACACACACACACACACATATATATATATTTATATATATATATATATATATATATATATATATATATATATATATATATATATATATATATATATATATATATATATATATCAGCGTGAAGGTGGACTATTAGAAACGTTGCTATTCATTTCAATTCCTTATTTCCTACGTTTCGTAATATCATTATTACATCTTCAGGGAATCTGTTAAACAATAAATAAATTACTTTAAAACTACTTAAAAATTACTTTAAAAATTACTCTAAAATTCAACATTTATAAATTACAACACAATTAAAAAAAAACATACAGAAATGAAAACAAAAAAATAAAAAGACCAAAGACCGCTAACCAACCTTATGCCGAGAAGGCAAGAGACAGAATGACAAAACAAATAAAAGTTAGCTCAGGTACAGTTGCGTGGAGGAGGTCTGGGTATTTAACTGGGGAACCAGTTGTTTAATAAATAATGACTCTAGGATAGGCAGTTCATATGCATTGTTCGCTTGGCCTATGACTCGGAAATGGCTTCTTTCTATATATATTTTACAATTTTTTGAATGGTTTCTTATATTAGAATGTTCGGGATTGGAGAGCCTACAGCCAGTACGGAAACTTAATCCCCGATGAGAGTCGATTCTGACCCGCAGTAACCTCCTCGTGGATCCGACATATGTCCCAGAGTTACACTTAGGGCAAGTATACTTATAGACCACGTTGGAGGTCAAGACCACGTTGGAGGTCCAATCGATCTTTATATCTGAAAAAGGAACCGATTGTTAGCGGGTTTATTGGAATTAATTTTAGATTAATGGCACCATAATGTTTGTGAATAATTTGTGCAAACTTTTTCCGAAAGGAGTCATCATGTAAAAAAGGGAATTTGGCATAAAAAGCTAATTTTGGTACTGTACATGGTTTGGCGACATTAGCGAATTGTTTGTTGAGAAACAAACGGAGCTTTTTATAAAACAAAGTCTGTGGGTAGCAATTATCCCTAAAATATCCAGAAAGGAAACTAAAAAATTCCCTTTTTTACATGATGACACCTTTCGGAAAAAGTTTGCACAAATTATTCATAAACATTATGGTGCCATTAATCTAAAATTAATTCCAATAAACCCGCTAACAATCGGTTCCTTTTTCAGATATAAAGATCGATTGGACCTCCAACGTGGTCTTGACCTCCAACGTGGTCTATAAGTATACTTGCCCTAAGTGTAACTCTGGGACATATGTCGGATCCACGAGGAGGTTACTGCGGGTCAGAATCGACTCTCATCGGGGATTAAGTTTCCGTACTGGCTGTAGGCTCTCCAATCCCGAACATTCTAATATAAGAAACCATTCAAAAAATTGTAAAATATATATAGAAAGAAGCCATTTCCGAGTCATAGGCCAAGCGAACAATGCATATGAACTGCCTATCCTAGAGTTATTATTTATTAAACAACTGGTTCCCCAGTTACATACCCAGACCTCCTCCACACAACTGTACCTGAGCTAACTTTTATTTGTTTTGTCATTCTGTCTCTTGCCTTCTCGGCATAAGGTTGGTTAGCGGTCTTTGGTCTTTTTATTTTTTTGTTTTCATTTCTGTATGTTTTTTTTTAATTGTGTTGTAATTTATAAATGTTGAATTTTAGAGTAATTTTTAAAGTAATTTTTAAGTAGTTTTAAAGTAATTTATTTATTGTTTAACAGATTCCCTGAAGATGTAATAATGATATTACGAAACGTAGGAAATAAAGAATTGAAATTAATTGCAACGTTTCTAATAGTCCACCTTCACGCTGATGTGTCCTACTGGCCGTCGCCTTCCTCTGTCTCCTGATACTTCTATCTATCTATCTATCTATATATATATATTATTTATATATATATATATATATATATAAATACATATATATATATATATATATATTATAATATATATATATATATATATATTGAATAACTTGATCACGAAGTATATAAAACGTGATGCTATGTATAAATAAAGGTTTTTTTGCCACGAAGGAAAAAAATGAAAAAACGAGTTGGCCGAGTTTTCTAAGCAATTGACTGAAAACACGTTTACAGTATTGATAACAATTAAGGATTCTTTTTAACAGTTGACGGAAACGCGTTTACAGTGTTGATAACAATTAGGGATTCCTATTTTATTTCCTAAGCATTTGACGGAAACACGTTTACATTGTTGATAACAATTAGGGATTCTATTTTTTCTTCTTCTTCTAAGCAATTGACAGATACACGTTTACAGTGTCGATAATAATTAGGGATTTTTTTTAACAGTTGACGGAAACACGCTTACAGTGTTGATAACAATAAGGGATTCCTATTTTATTTCCTAAGCAATTGACTGAAACACGCAATTAGGGATTTTTTTCTAAGGAATTTACCGAAGCACGTTTGCAGTGTAGATAACAAACAGGGATTCTCGTTTTATTTCCTAGGCAATTGACCGAAATACGTTTACAGTTTATATAACAATTAGGAATCTTACTTTGTTTCTAAGCAATTCACCGAAGTACATTTACATTGTTGATAACAATTGATTCTTTTTTAGTTTAAAACAT
>NC_087213.1:60193045-60203045 GCF_015104395.2 Macrobrachium nipponense | reverse complement strand
CAACCACGCAGCCTACGTAACCATTCCAGCCCTCGGTAGGAATAAAGGATCTATTTTCTGCAATAAAGAGGCTCTTCTGAGAGAGAGAGAGAGAGAGAGAGAGAGAGAGAGAGAGAGATGATAATATCTCCCTCTTCTGTCACCACCTCTCTCCCTCCTCTCCCCTCCTTCCCCTGATCTCCTCTTCCTCCTCCTCCTTGCTAAGACAATGGACCGAATGAAAGCTGGTAGTAGTAGGAGGAGGCGGCGGAGGCGGAGGAGGTGGGGGGAGGCGCAAGAGTAGGAGTTTGAAGTGAGGATTGAGGAGTTACGGAGGAATTCTCCCATTGAAAAGTAGCCTTGGTAGCTGTAAGGTATGTGAGGATATTAAAGGATTTGAAGGACCGAGTAATATTGGAAATCGATATGCACCGACTACTACCTTCCGGGGGGGGAGGAGGGGGGAGGGGCAGAGATCAGGATATGAGAGAGAGAGAGAGAGAGAGAGAGAGAGAGAGAGAGAGAGAGACTAACTGAGCTTATGAGAGGGGAGGGGCTGGAGAGGGCGACGAGAGAGGGATTTTCGTGGGGAGATGGAAGGGAGGGAAAATGAGAGAGAGAGAGAGAGAGAGAGAGAGAGAGAGAGAATCTGAACGACAGGGAGGAAGTAAACAGCAGATTCTGATTATGAATAGACAGTAAATAAACATAAAATAATTTTTTTTAATCAGATTATGTTATTTTCTTCATAAGGAATAGCACATAAATACTCTGTAGATTTTGGGAGTAGAGTAAATAAACAAAATAAAACAAAAACTAAAACAAAAAGATAAAGATTATGTTGCTTTCTTCATTACTAAAATATCTCACATTTTTTTTTTTAATCTTCCTGAACGTCATATTTTTATCAGCTTCGTATGCAAATTGGTGAGGTCTCCCGTAAAAACCGATATTCGGGAGCTCAGCTCACTAAGCCGATGGAAATTTAAATGCGAATTGATTATAAAGCTCAGAGAGGGGTCTTGGGTATTGCTAGGTAGTAACAAGAGCTGGAAGAGGAAGAATCGAAATAGAAAATTGAGAAGAAAAAATTAAAAGGAAATGAGTGGTTTTTAAAGTAAGATATTCGTTGATATTTTATATTTCATAATCAAAGAAGGGTTGTGGTTGTTGCTAAGTAACAAGATCTGGAAGAGGAAGGATTGAAGTAGAAAACTCAGAATGAAAAATAGAAGGGAAATGAATTGTTAATATTTTATATTCGTTAATGTTTTATGTTTCATAAACAAAGAAGGGTTGTGGTTGTTGCTAAGTAATAAGAGCTGGGAAAGAAAAAAAGATAATTGGATTTTTTATTGATTAAATAATTTTTAAAGTATGATATTCTTTAATATTTTATAATCAAAGAACTTGGAGAAGGCAAATTGAAAATAATACGATTTTGTCTTAGAAAATTGAAGGGGAGAAGGTAAATGGAAATAAAATAGTATTTAAAAAGAGTTTCATATGTAACAAGAACTGGGAGAAGAAAAATAGAAAATACGGCTTTTCCTTGAAAAAAAATTAAGATTTAAAGGAGAAGAAAGAAAATAAAATAGTTTTTAACCTAAGCAATTCATTAATATTATATTTGCTAGGAAACATGAAAATTTTGTTACTGTTCCTCTAAAAAAATAATTTTTTTTTCATTGTGGCTGTGATATGTTTGTCATTTTATGAGTTAATTGCAATGAAACTCGAACATTACTTATTTTGATGAACGCTTGGTTCAGCAGCATTAATTTTATTATAATAATTGTTAGTTTTTCTTAGGTAATCATTGAATTTTTTAAAGAATAAATAATGAGCATTAAAATGAATTAACTTGAATGCGGCAAAAAGTATCACTAAAATGAAAATTACGTTGTTTTGTTACTCACATTGTTCTCTTTTAGAATAACTAATTGTCATTATAAAAATGAGCTTAAAGATTCAAGTATCAAACTAAAAACTAGAAAAAAGCCAGAAGAAAATAATGATTAAAAATGAAAAAAAAAAAAAAAAACTATCCTATACATCCAAGATATTAACCCTATGGGCAACTATGGTCCCGATAAAATCAAAGCAATAAAACATTAGTGTCGTCATATTCTTCGCCGTAGGGCACACCGCCCCCGAGCCGAATTGCATCCACGGGAACATAACCCTACGCGGAGATGGGAATATATGGGAATATACGCAAGCAGGAATGGGAATATACGCACCCCTGCAACGGGGGAATGGCTACTTCCCTTTAATAGAAACTTTGCGTTGCACCAAAAACAGAAAAAAAAAAAATCTCGTATACTGAGATGACGTCGGTATTTCCCGAGGGAGGATCGTAATATGGTTTCAGAACCAACACCCCCCCCCCCCCCCCCCCCTTTTTTTTTTTTTACGCAGTATCCAAAGGGTATGGTAAAGGTTAGGCTTCGTGGTATCGACAAGGGAGCCCATAGACGAGGATTCCTCATTTTTGCGTTCGTATTTTATGATGATTTTGCAATAGGCTTAAGCATTGCGATGGGATTTCTGAATCCTTATATCATTTGTACTCCGAGTTTAGGCGTCAGGCTTTGTAATAATAGGACAGGATTAAAAGATAATATTTTTTGTATGAAGGCTTTCAACATAATGATTTGTTTTCTGAATTCTTCTTCATATAAAGTGCAGGATTAGGCGTCAGGCATTCGAGTCCTATTATCTGATTAGTTTGAAGAAAGCAGCGTTCAATCATTCCTGATAATTTACCCAGATAAGCGGCTGATTTATGTTAAGAATATCCTGATGTTTCAATTAACTGCAAAAAAAAATTGACGATGTACTGCGTTCCAGACCCTAGGAATTTTGTTGAATTTTTTTCAATTCATTTGTAGTTGATGAATTGTTTATCATGCTGTTCTGGATAGAAAAAAACATGACTTCTGGAAATAAGGTACTCCAAGGTACCAGCATCTCTCTCTCTCTCTCTCTCTCTCTCTCTCTCTCTCTCTCTCTCTCTCTCCGGTTAAACAGGCTTTAGTATACTGTTAGTTTCGTGAGATCTGTGAATATTTCACTTCCGCTTGCAACGATTACTTTCTTAATCTGTCCTTTGTTCTTCTCGTAGGCTTCATTAGCAAATAAAAGGAAATTACTTTATAATAATTCAGTAAAAGGAAAAAGTCGCCTCGGGAACTTTGTCGAGCTAAATACATTTCGCCAAGATTAATCTTTCAGGCCTCTTGATTTACAAAGGGCTCCTCTCTCTTAGCTCTGGTTTCAGTGCCTTTGATTCGGGTAGATGGGACGGATGCAATTAAGTAACTGAGAGAGAGAGAGAGAGAGAGAGAGAGAGAGAGAGAGAGAATCAATTTGTTCATGGCGTTGTTGAGAGAGAGAGAGAGAGAGAGGAGAGAGAGAGAGAGAGAGAAGAGAGAGAGAGAAGGGACGGGGGATAGAGAATTAATCTCGTAAAGGAATTTGCTTTATGTCTGAAACAAACAGGCTGGCTGGCAGACAGACAGACAGACAGACAGACAAACAGACAGAGGGGGATCACCCAAGCAGTGGAATTTGCCCTGAGAGAGAGAGAGAGAGAGAGAGAGAGAGAGAGGTTACTGCGTATACGTATCTCGGTCCCTGTAATATAGTTTTTTTTTTCACATAATAATTATCATTTTTAGTTTTTGGGGTGGAAGGGTGGAGTTGGAATCTGAAGTTCAGCTGTTCAGATGATTATTCTTCTGTAAATTACGGATCTCTTCGCAGCCTGCTTTATTCCAGTTTTTTTTTTTTTTTTTTTTTTTTTTTTTTTTTTTTTGTTTTTTTTTTTTTTTTTTTTTTTTTTTTTTTTTTTTTTTTTTGAGAGAGAGAGAGAGAGAGAGAGAGAAAGGATCATCTGCTCTTGTAAAATGTTCCATTGTAAGGTTGATACAGTATTTTTTACCGATGATATGGGGACAAAGTTTTTTCTTATCGAAAATATATCATGTATTCTAAGTAATTATAATCTCAGGAATTACTTTAATCCCCATGATATAGAAAGAAAATATAGTTTTATCATTATCCAAAATATATTATGCATTCTATGCTCTTAAAATTGCAGGAATTACTTTAATCCCATTGTATAAAAAATGTGAGACTATTCCAGTCATCATAAGGTAATATTTAGGTACTCTTAATGTCAAAAGATGCTTAATAATAAAAAAATAAAAATTACTTAAAAACGTAATTCGGTTATCTAATCTTCAACCAAGAAGTGATAAATATTTCCTTTACTCGAGAAAAAATTTGGGCCAATCTTCTGAATATCAAACAAATTTTATTTATTTACTTCCGTAATGAATAAATTTAGTTCACTCACAAATAAAGTAAAGTTTCAATTTGAAGTAAAGAATGATTTATAAAGTTACCCAATCAATAAAACCGTAAATAATATTTCACTTCTTCCTGATCAACACTTCATATCTGTAACTTACAATAGTAAATTCAGCCTCTTATACAACTTAACAAAATGTCACAAGATATTTTTACCTACGGCGTTTTTTTGTAAACACACGTTTAGTGTGTGTACGTGTATGCTCATACACTCATACACTTAACTAACATTTACTATAGTAGATTCACATCAACCGTGCATTTGATGTCTAGGCCAGTCCCTTACGACGCTCATGATTGACTGTTGATAAGCCAATCATAGGGCTGGAGACTTTCAGTCTCTCGAGAGTTCACATAGGCAGAATGTATGTTCCATCTCTCCTGAGGGATACTTTTGAAAGACGAATCCCTCAGGAGAGGTGGAACATAGATCCTACCCATGTGAACTCTCGACAGAGGGACAGAGTTTTCAGCCTTGTGATTGGCTTAGCAACAGCCAGTCAGGAGCGTCGTAAGGGACTGGCCTAGACACCAAATGCACAGTTGATGTGAATCTACTATAGCATGAGAGAACTACACCTAAGTTCAGCCTCTTGTAAAATACATGACGAAACGTCACAAGATGTTTTGACCTAAGGGGTTGCCTTGTAGAAACACACACACGGATGGATACAATGTACACGCACACATGTACACAGATTTACCGACTAAAGACCCAAACACTGACGTATGTACACGCGCACATGTATACGCTTTTACTGACGAGAGAACTACACATTGACGTTTCAAACAAGACTTCAAAGCAATCTGGTTCAAACGAAACGAAAGAGGACAAGGATCACATAACGTGTTTTTACGCTTCTTGGCCATGATGCACATTACTGCACATTTCCTAGTGAAGAGGAGGGCGCCCTGTGACGGAAGAAGGAAAAGAAATACAGGGTTTTTTTTTATTAGACAGACAGAGAGGCTGACTCTCTCTCTCTCTCTCTCTCTCTCTCTCTCTCTCTCTCTCTCTCTCTCTCTCTATAGGTGAAATAAAAGGATTATTGAGAGATGCAGAAAAGAAGACATTAATAAAACGATGCTTCTGAGAGAGAGAGAGAGAGAGAGAGAGAGAGAGAGCTAAACCAATTGAACAAAAAGTATAAAAGGATATAGCGACTTAAAGAAACGACAATTCTGTGAGAGAGAGACACTACAGAGACAGAGACAGAGACAGAGAGAAAGAGAGAGCGAGAGAGAGAGAAACAAAAACTTTCTCCCAGGCATAAAAGGAAGTAGCGACTTGAAGAAATGAGAGAGAGAGAGAGAGAGAGAGAGAGAGAGAGAGAGAGAGAGAGACTCAAAAAACCCCCCCAAAAAAAAAGTAGAAACACCATCCCTTTCAGGTTCGACAAAAAGTTCGCCCTCTGGTAATTCGGAAAAGAAGCAGAGAGAAAAAAGATAGAAAAGTAGCAGGGAGAAAAAAGTAGCATCGAACACTTGGTCTGACACACTACGAGACTTTCTTAATATGATTACTGGTCCTCCGTCGTTCCAGACGCTTTTATCTGGAATTGGAAATAGATTCTTTTTTTTTTTTTTTTTTTTTTTTTAGCTACTTACCCTTCTACCTACATAGTCCTTTTCCTGTTCGCGCGCATGCGCACATTTCCTGCGCAAGGTATTGACTGTTGATAGGGACAGGGTATGGACTGTAGCTAGGGATCAGGGTATGGACTATAGCTAGGAAAAGGGTAGAGTATAGACCGTAGCTAGGAACAGGGTATAGACTATTGCTAGGGACAGGGCATGGACTGTAACTTTTGATAGGAACAGGATATGGACTGTAGTTAGGGACAGAGTATGGACTGTAGCTAGGGACTGGGTATGGAATGTAGCTTTTCGTTGATAGGGACAGGGTATGGACTGTAGTTAGGGACAGGGTATTGACTATAGCTAGGGACAGGGTATAAACTGTAGCTTTTCGTTAATAGGGACAGGGTATGGACTATAGCTAAGGAAAGGGTATGGACTGTAGCATTTCGTTTGAATGCGAGGTATTTCAGTTATGAATATTTTATTATCCTGAAACCTTGGGAAGAATTCTTTTTAGATACAGAGTACAAACGAGTTTTGAGACTGTATTTATAAGTATGTATATGTATTGAGACTGTATTTATAAGTATTTATAAGTATGTATCTGTATTGAGACTGTATTTATAAGTATGTATCTGTATTATCGTGAATGGAAAAGTTATGTTGAATGATCAACTAAATGGAAACATCAATGATTATCCCCACTGGGTTGTTTCTGGTAAATCTGTCAAGAAGGCCAGTTTCTCGTCTTCATAGTTCTTTGACATGAAATTTTTAGACAGTTGGTTGGAAATTCTTTTGAAAAATAAGAAGGTTCAAGACCATGGGTCGATAAAGTGACTTATTTCTTTGCATTCAGCATGGAATTTCAATGGTATTATTGCTTTGATTATGTTTTAGGAGACGAAATTCAAGGTTCAATAACAACACCTTGGTGTTAGTTCTACAAAGCCTTTTTTTTTTTTTTTTTTTTTTTTTTTGCTGTTTGGGGAATGTGAACTGAAGCTAACTGGAGTTGTTATAGAAAGGCGAAATTCAATGTTAGAATTGTGGTAAATATATCCATAGATTGTTGGAATTCAAATGCAGTGCGAATTATATATTAAACTCTTTTGAAAGACAAGAATCGGTAGAATTATCATGGAATGATGGTATAAAATTATTGATGAAATAGTATTTGTAACTACCAGTGGAGTCGGAAATAGGAATTTGCTAAAATAACTGATTTTTGGAAGAGAAGTATAGTAGATACGGAGAGATTAAACTACCTAGAAGAGTAAGGATGGAATCCCAAAAATATAACCGAGGAAGGAAACTAGAGAAGTTGCAACAGGAATCCTGAATGAAAATCTAGTTGGAATCGTTGAAGACAGTAACAAAAGAAAGTTGGAATTAAAAATCTGAAAATTTGGAATCCAAACTAGCCTGGAATCGTCACAAATATAAAAAATGAAAGTGAGAATTCAAATTGCTTTGAAGAACATGATGCATAATGTGGCTGAGCTTTGCAAAATACTTTATGAAATTCAAGCTAAAACATAGGAGTAACATATAATTAGAACCTGCAAGAAATGTTGCCATGTTGCATTGCAAACCGCTCGTAAAAGGAAGTGAAGGAAAATGAATGAGTTTTGCAAAATATTTAATGTAATTCAAACTAACACATAGAAGTAACTATTGCATAAATCCTCTGAAACATATGGCTACAGCCAGCAAGAAATGTTGCCATGTTGCAGTGCAATACACCCGTAAAAGGAAGGGAAGAAAAATTTATAAGCTTTGCAAAATATCTAATGTAACTCAAGCTAAGACATAGAAGTAACTAAAGCATAAATCCTTTGAAACATATGGCTAGAACCAGCAAGAAATGTTGCCACGTTGCATTGCAAGCCACTCGTAAAAGGAAGTGAAGGAAAATTAATAAGTTTTGCAAAATTCTTAATGTAATTCAAGCAAAGACATAGAAGTAACTAAAAGCATAAATCCTTTGAAACATATGGCTAGAACCAGCAAGAAATGTTGCCACGTTGCAGTGCAACCCACTCGTAAAAGGAAGTGAAGAATAATTAATAAGCTTTGCAAAATACTTAATGTAATTCAAGCTAAAACACAGAAGTAACTAAAAGCATAAATCCTTTGAAACATATGTCTAGAACCAGCAAGAAATGTTGCCACGTTGCAGTGCAGTCCACCCTTAAAAGCTGCCATGAAAAGAAGTGAAGAAAAATGAATACCGGATGGAAATGGTTTTTGCGGATCAAAAAACACAAAGAAAGAATGAGAGATGAAAGAACTTTGACGGATAAAGATTTGAAAACTTGATGAAAACACCAGCAAAAGCCGAAGTAAAATCTATATTTTTTTTTAACAGGAGAAATGAAGCGCCATGGGATTTAGGGCATGAGAGAATTTATGTACTTAAGTACGTACATGCATGTATACATATATACATCATTAATAAAGTCTATGGTTGCATGTATGTATATATATATATATATATATATATATATATATATATATATATAATATATATATATATATATATACTTGTATTCACAGACATTAAACTACACAAGTTTAAAATTATGAATATATGTATGTATATATATGTGTATATATATATATACATGTATATATGTAAAATATATATGTATATATATACATATATATATATATATATATATATATATATATGTGTGTGTGTTGTGTGTGTGTGTGTGAGTGTGTGGTGTGTGTGTGTGTGTGTGTGTGTGTGTGTTGTGATGGCTTGGTATCCATCACAATAATCACACTTACTAAACACTTATCTGTATTCACAAAAATCAATACTTAGTCCACAAAAGGTGGAAAACTATTCATAACAAAGGTGTACAAACTCATTTCAAGGGGTCAAAGAAAATACTCTAACAAAACCCTTAATTTTAATACACAAATTACAGAATGAAATGACACCTGAACCTCATAATTACAATAAATGATAAGAAATAAAGACAATAAAAGGTTACAGTGTATATATATATATATATATTTATAGATATATATATATATAATATATATATATATATATATTATATATAAGATATTTAGGTACTATAGGAAAACAGAGTAAAAATCCGTTGTGGAAAGTAGCTGAAAGAGATAAATTGAAAATTGACTAGACACGTTCTGGAGAAAGCGTCAGAGAAAGCCTGGAATAAAATCAGAAAGTATTGATAGAAAGTAGCGAACAAAGGTTAGAAAGCGGAGCACAAAGTAATTTGAATACGAAGCATCAGTCAGATGCGAAAGAGATAAGAGAAGGTCAATGTTAAGAAATGGAGAATAAAAAGATATTGGGAATATTCTGGAATTCACGAGAAAATTCACATAGGCTTCTGAAGAATTGGTCTATATTTTTTTGCTTTTAGAATAGTAGAGAAATTTAAGTTATTGAACGAACAGAAATTTATTTTAATTTATTTAACCAGGTACACTAGAAATAAGCATGTTATATAATAATAAAAAACGGACATTTAGAAGTATTTTTTGGATTCAGATTTAAGATAACTTTTTAAATTTAATTTTTGGTCTTGTTGCTTTGGAGAAGGGGAGGAGCAAGTGGCATATTATGTGGTGCTTTGGAACTTACTATCCCCCAACTTGGTCCTTTTTTGTTGGCAGTTTTAGGGCACTGTTTTTAAAATGACTAAAGTTAACAAAGTTACTCAAGTGCAGAATTTTTATAAAAGGTAGAAAAATGGTGTGAAATTGATCAGTTATTTTGGAACTTTTCATCGAAATGTTGCATAGAATCTCTCCCCCCCCTCTCTCTTCTCTATCTTTTCTCTCTCTCTCTCTTCTCTCCTCCTCGCTCCTCACTCTCTCTCTCTCTCTCTCTCTCTCTCTCTCTCTCTCTCTCTCTCTCTCTCTCTCTCAACCCGATCAAGAAGTTTCAGTAAACAAATGCAATACAAAATGCAGGATGAAGTGAAATGACTAAAGTAGGACCCTTGGTGGGAATATGCCACAAGTGATTATTTCCTTCCCGAATCAATTTCTCCTCGATAGCAAAACCTTTACGTAA
>NC_087213.1:60180545-60188045 GCF_015104395.2 Macrobrachium nipponense | reverse complement strand
TGGTGTTACGTGGAGCTCGCCCAATGTTGGAGAAGAATCTCAGTGGAGATTCAGTTATTTTGAAGGGTATAGGAGGAGAGGAAGTAACTCCTATATGCCGCTTACACCTGTCCTGTGAATTGGTGACAGGGAGTGTTGATTTTGCTGCAAAGGACTCACTGTTGGTGGTGTTCCATTTGTTCCTTGTCCTGTAGTGACAGACAAACCGTTGAGGATTAGTCCTACGGTAGAGTTGGAGAAGAATAACCCCCCACCTATTCCCTAATTGTGTAACTACCCAGAAGTATGAGGAGAATTACGACTGTTGGCAAAGAAACTGAGGATTTGCACGCCCAAGATGGATCAAGTGAAGGATCTTTGAACTTAGAACAATTGTTCCAGGGGAGTGATGCCTCCCTTGAAGTTGGACAGGTAACAAGAGAAAAGCTAATGGACTTGCAGAAGAGGGATGCATCATTAGCTGATTTGTTCTTCAGAGTTGTTGATCGAGAAGAGATGCAACAAACTCCTACCTGTTATTATCTGAAGGAAGGTTTGCTGATGAGGAAGTATAGACCTTCAGATATACCCAGAAATGCTGAATGGGGCAAATATCATCAGATTTTTATTCCATGTCCATTGAGAAAGCAAGTGGTGGCAGTAGCTCATGAATCTGAACATATGGGAATCAGGAAAACTGTGGAGAAGATCATGAGATATTTTTTCTGGCCTGGACTTCATAAAGATGTTAGCAGGTTCTGTCGAGAGTGTCATACCTGCCAGATAGGTGGAAAACCTAATGAAACCATTCAGAATGCCCCCCTACAACCTATAGAAGTTAGAGGAGAACCCTTTAACAAGGTGATTATAGATATGGTTGGACCACTTCCAAAGATGAAGAAAGGAAATGAATATCTCTTGACATTAATGTGTCCTGTTACCAGATATCCTGAGGCGATCCATGTTAGAAACATATCTGCCAAGATAGTTGCTGAGAAACTAGTGGAGTTTTTCTCAAAGTTTGGTATACCAGAAATTGTACAAAGTGATAGAGGAACGAAATTTACTTCCAAGTTATTCCAGGATGTGATGAACTTAGGGGTGAAACAACAGTTATCAACTGCTTATCATCCAGAAACTCAAGGAGCCCTGGAAAGGTTCCACCAGACATTGAAAAGTATGCTGACAAAGTATTGTTCTGAGTCAGGAAGAGATTGGGATGTTGGTTTACCCTTAATGTTATTTGAAGTTAGGAATGCTTATCAAGAAAGCATGGGATGTTCACCTAATGAGATGATTTTTGGAAGAGAAGTGAGAGGACCTTTGAAGATTTTTGCAGATGTACCCAGACGTACTAATCTGACCAAACATGAAATCAAGATCCAAGAAGATGGAAAATCATTCAAGCAAAGAGATTATTGCTTATCACCTTATCATTGAGATGTTCTGAAGAAAGAAGTTCAGTATTCGGTGCAACATAGATTAGCAGAACCCAGTTCAAGTCACTTCAGTTTTCCGTGTGTGTTAGTGAAGAAACCTGATGGGTCCTTTAGGATGTGTGCTGATTATAGGAAACTGAATTCAATTAGTATGGCTGACAATTATCCCTTGCCTCTTATAGATCAGTTACTTGATAATATTGGTCAAGCCAAGTTTGTTTCCAAGATAGACTTATTGAAGGGATATTATCAGATACCCTTAGATGAAAATGCAAAGTTGTTGTCAGCTTTTATTACTCCTTTTGGATTGTATCAGTATACTGTTCTGCCATTTGGTCTGATGAATGCTCCAGCCACATTTCAACGAGTGATGGATCAACTGCTAGGATCTATAGAAGGAGTAGATGTATACCTTGATGACATAGTCATTTACTCTACAACATGGGAAGAACATCTGCAGATCCTGAAGAAAGTTTTCAAGAAACTACAAGAGGCAGCACTAACAGTCAACCTAGAGAAGAGTGAATTTGGGAAGGCGACTGTTCAGTACCATGGGTTTGAAGTTGGGAAAGGCCTTCTTGCTCCAGTGATTGCTAATGTAGAAGGTATCCGTAAGGCTAACCCCCCCCCCACCCCCCCCCACTACTAGGAAGTAGCTACAAAGATTTTTGGGCATGACTGGATTCTATCGTCGTTTCTGTCCAAATTTCTCAGCTGTAGTAGCTCCCTTGACAGACTTAACTAGTCCCAAAGCTAAGTTTGTTTGGACTCCAGAATGTCAAGAATCCTTTGAGAGGGTAAATCCATTTCAACTTCAAGACCAGTGCTTCAAGCTCCAGACTTTAATAAGAAATTTGTGATACAAGTTGATGCCTCTGATGGTGGAATTGGAGCTGTCCTACTTCAAGAAGATGAAAATAACCTTCTACACCCTGTGCGTTTCCTGTCTTCGAAACTGAACAAGCATCAGAAAAACTATGCAACTATTGAAAAGGAAACTCTAGCCCTAATCACAGCATTGAAAAAGTTTGAAGTGTATGTGAACAGACCTGGGAATGAAGAAGTTTTAGTGTTGTCTGATCACAATCCCTTATCATTTATACAGCGGATCAAAAACCATAATCAAAGACTGACCAGGTGCTCTTTGTGCTTGCAACAGTATAATTTGAAGGTTGAGCACATATCTGGTAAGAACAATGTAGTTGCCGATTATTTATCCCTCTGTGCATCGTTGGATTCAACCCCGGAATAGCTAATCTTCTGGGGGGAGGAATCTTATAATGTAAGTTTTGTAATGCAATTATAATTTTAGTAATATGATTAATTCACCTCAGAACCTGTGTATCATGTTATGAAATGTATGTTTTTGTGTTCAGATTCCAACATTTAAAGATAACACATGTTAAGTAGTGTAACTTTTCATTTTGAAACATACGTAAGACAGAGAGAAAGAGTAAGCGCTTATATGTAAGCCTCTGAAGAGGGTTGTTTTTCACATCTTGAGAATACCTTAACTTAGCTAATTTTTTTATAGCTCCAATCTGGCCTGTAACTAAACAAGGGGCCTTGTTCATTCCTACTCGATATCCCTATAGAGATGACGTAATATGTTTTCGTCTCGGATGTGTACACTCAACTACACCCATTCACCCTGATACGCATATTTACGCAGATAAAACTTTCATTCGCTTTTGAGACGTAGCGGCGTGTGTAAGAGAGTGGAGCATTGCTCTCAAATCTCTCCCTCTCTCTCTCTCAAATCTCTCGCGCTCATTAATGTAACTCACATTTGTATTTGGGCAGGTCACTCAGTAATTGTCTTAATGTATGTGTTGTTTGTGGAATCTGAGCATAGTGTTATTATTATTTTTGTGAAGGTGCCCACAAAAGAATGTAACAGTCCTATTCTTTTGAGTCAAGAGTTGCAACTGCATTTGAAGGTATTTTACAAATGTTTTGAAGTGCACTTCAAGGTTTTATTTTACAGTTTGGATAAAATTATCATTTTCAATACATTTTTTTTTTCAGTTTTGTTCTTTTGACATGTCCATTTTATATGCTTAATGTTTGTACTGTCAATGCTTTAATTGTTTTCATACTATGCATTATGCTTTTTTGCATTGTCTATTTTGTTTAATTAGTTTGAATTATTTTGATTGTGTAAATTTGGAATCTTACACTTGTGAATTAATCTGTATTTAATTAAATTTCATTTCAAATTTAATTACTGCTTTATAATCTAATTTAATTACTTTTCTTAATAAATTTTTATTTAATTTTGCTTAATTAATTCAAGAATCAATTAAACTTTTGTTTTCAAGTGATAACAATTTCCCTGCGACTGTGAATTTCACTTATAAATTTTGAATTTAGAAATAAATTTTTGTATTTAAAATTTATATGAGCATTTTATTATACCACCAGTACGATATTTTATTTTTGGTTAGGTAGAAATATAGAGTGGTAATTGTGCCGTTTCCCTCAAATGAATCAGAATCAGGGAAATACTTAGATTTGAAATTGCAGAAGGAGTGATGCCCTTTTATTAAGGTTACCTCACATCCATTTTAATGAACTTAGACTGATTGTTTTCTTGACTGTTCAGTTCTATAAGGGATCACTGTTACCTTTAGAGTATTCAGTCGTTTAGTATGAGAAGGGTCAGGTGTCTGGCTGTAGTGAGGTTTAAGCAATAACCAAGTACTTGATCCAACTGTGCCCCAAGTACAAAGGGTGTCCTAGACCCAGGAATAAAATGGTCTCTTGCGCTAACAAGTACAAATGGTAAGTGTAGTAACCAGATACTTGGCAACTTGGGTTAACAAATATTAATGGTGTCCAGACATAGATCTTTGGCTACTTCCCCCAAGTATTAATGGTATCCAGACCCAGATACTGTAGGCCACTTCGTCACAATATATATATATATATATATATATATATATATATATATATATATATATATATATATATATATAATGTGTGTGTATTTGTACCGGTGTAAGTATATGTATATATATATATATATATATATATATATATATATATATATATATATATATATATATATAAATGTGTGTGTGTATTAGTACCGGTGTAAGTATATATATATATATATATATATATATATATATATATATATATATATATATATATATATATATAACACTAGGTGAGGCAGCTGAAATGAAATGTATACTGCGATAATATATATATATATATATATATATATATATATATATATATATATATAGATATATATATATATATATATACATATATTATATATAGTATATATATGTATATATATATATATATATATATATATATATATATATTATATATATGTGTGTGTGTGTGTATATATAACTTGCACAGTACATTGCACATGTAACTTACACCGGTATATTGACAGTGCTTAACCCCTTTCTCTCTCTCTCTCTCATGGCAGCTCATACGCGTAGCATATTCCCAATTAGCGACGAATAGCGCGTGTATCATTATTAAGATAACGCTGCTCTAATTAACGGAGCGTGCCGGGCACGGCCGGCTGGCCTGCCGTCGGCTGCGGACAAAATCAAATCGCTACGTCGCGGGGGCAGATGCGGGTTGTTGTTGTTGTTGTTGAGGGTTGGGGGTTGATCCAGCCGAAGGTATCTTTGGATTGGATCAAGCAGCGACGCGTCCTATTCGTGTTCATGGAAAGAAAACGAAACTACACCTCTCCCGCTCTAATTCTCTTATATTGTTTTGTTATCTTAATTCCCTTCATTTTTCGCTCGTTAATGTCGGTTTATTGCCTGCAGTAGTAATGCAAGACATTGCTTGCCTCCGTAATGGGTATTCAGTACTTTGCTTCGTTCCCGGTGTGATTTATGACAGGACAAAGGCAGGTTTTTTCTATTTTTGTTCGTACGGTGGTGGTATGTGTATGCGTTTTGGTGTGGGTGACATTAAATGTACACTATATATATATATATATATATATATATATATATATATATATATATATATATATAATATATAGTAGTATGTAATAATATATATATATAGATATATATATATATATTATATATATATATATAGTATATATACACGTGAAAAGAATTTTTATGTATGTCATACTACTTTTTCCATGAATATATACGTGTATACACGTGAGAATTTTAAGTAAATCATTCAACTTTTTCCTTGAATGTTGGCACTCAGTAAGATGCAGAGTATGTAAACAGTCATACAGACAGTCAGACAGACAGAAGATGCATGGTTTTAAAATATAAATAGTCAAACGCAGGCAGACAGAAAGGGGAAAATGTACTAGTCCATCCACTTGCTTTGTACCGATAAAAATCGCGATTACCCAACCCCACCCGTCAACCCCTCCCCCAAACCCACGACTCCAAGAGCAATAACAAAAGGACCCGTTGCATGACAGCGCAGGGAAAATTAACCCCCCGTAATTGATTGTAGACGCCTGTGCTAACGAGTTGTATTCGGCGATAAGGATCACGTGACCGACCACCGAAGAACAGCGCCCTGGCTAATCAAAAACATGGGCCATTCCAAGTTGGCGCCTGGGATTGAGTAACCCAAAACAAGACGGAGGAACACCATGTTTTCAATTACGTCTTGAAACACCCTCCCACCTAACCCCCCCCCCCCCCCCCCCTACCCCCCCCCCCCCACCCCCCCCCTCTCCCACCCTCATCCCGTCCCCCGACTCCGCCACTCGGTTATTCCCGACCGCATCCACAACATTCTTGTACCCCTTCTATATAATAGTTCCTCACACAAGCCAGCCATTCATTTTCTTGCTTTTAATTGTTTGCAAATTGCATTTCCTTATTTTCTCCTCTTTCGTAATCACCATTCTCGTTTATTTTCATTCTCCTGCTCTCCTCCTCTTCCACTTTCTCTATTGTTTTCCTTCTAGTTCCTCACCATCCATTTTTTTTTCATTGTCTGCCACTTTCATTTTTTTATTTTCTCCTCTTTCATAGTCACCATTCTCGTTTATTTTCATTCTCCTGCCTTCTATGTCTTTCTCTTTTTTTTTTCATCTAGTTCCTCACTATCCACTCATTTTTTTCTTTTCATTTCTGCAACTTCCATTTTTTTTATTTTCTCCTCTTTCGTAATCTCTATTCTCATTTATTTTTCATTTCCTTTATCTCTATTTTTTTTTTTTTTCATCTAGTTCCTCGCCATCCATCCATTTTGTTCTTTTCATTGCCTGCAACTTTCATTTTTTTTATTTTATTTTCTCCTCTTTCGTTACACCATTCGTTTATTTTCATTCTCCTACCCTCCTCTTCTTCCTCTTTCTCCATTTTTTTCCATCTAGTTTCTCACTATCCACTCATTTTTTTTTATTGTCTGCAACTTTCATTTTTTTTCTCCTCTTTCGTAATCACCATTCTCGTTTATTTTCATTCTCGCGTCCTCTTCCTCTTATTCGTTATTTTTCCCTTCCATCTAAAATTTCCATCCTTTTCTTCATCTTTCTCCTTTCTTGCCCTATTCCTTCTCCTTCTCCTTCATCTTTCCCTTCATCCGTTGTTTCATTCTCCCCATTCTCTGTCTCTTCCCTTCTCCTTCATCTTTCCTTTCATCTATCGTCTCTCTTTCTCTCTCTCTCTTTCTCTCTCTCTCTCTCCTTCTGCCTCATCCGTTCACAAGACAGAACCAGAACCACATGGCGTGACGTCACCACAAGTTGTTGTTCGTTAAAAGCCTCTTGCATCTTAATTTTTTCCAGGTGCTTATTTGAACAATATAAAAGTGAGTCAAATTCATTATGTGGGGTCTTCATCCCGTAAATTGTATTACAGTAATCAATGTACCAATTCCAATGATCGGCGCCAATGACCTTGCATATATGGCGCTAGATAAATTTTAATCAATCAGTTCATTCCCAGTGTGGTTGGTTTATTGATAGTACTTTCTTCTTTTAGATCAATATGGTTTTCATCCCGTAACCTATCACATCACCGTGATTCATATACATGCACTAAGCTACAAATGTCCTTTAATATCCAATTCGCTCTACCTCAGAATTGATATATTTTCATATATGTTAACC
>NC_087213.1:60158045-60175545 GCF_015104395.2 Macrobrachium nipponense | reverse complement strand
TCCTCAGCTCTCTCGTCCCATCTAATAACATTAATTGCCAGTACTGCATTCAAGTTCATGAAAATCACATATTCCATTACTTGTTTGCCATGGTGAAGGGGAAGGTGTGTCAGTGATTTTCTTATCAATTTACAACATCAAACTCTATCTTGAAAAGAGACAGCTGACTAATTCATTCTGGAAAAACAGAGCAAAATAAAGAATTCTAGAATCTGACGGTAAATGTCTCCACAGTATTCGATTCTCCAGAGTACTGTCACTAGGACGCAATTCGCAAATAGTCGAGACTGGGCTAATTAAAAGTATTCTGAATGACCTCAGTTCATTTTTGGCCAGATATGACGTGTCAAAGTCATATGATACAGGACGCGAATAGTTTCTTTGGATTTTAATCTGCTTTAGAATGAACTAGGTGACATTTGGTTGTTACAGACCAATTTTGCATAATCAGTTTTTCTGATCTTTATGCTAATTAGTATAGAAAAAATGGTTATATTATTTATATTTCTCTATTAATTCTTTTTATTTTTTTTCATTTATTTATTTTTGGAATGAACTAGTTGACATTTTGTTGTTACAGACCAATTTGGCATATTCAGTTTTCTGATCTTTATGCTAATTAGTACAGAGAAAATGGTTATGTTATTTATATTGCTCTATCTTTTGATTTTATATTTCTATTTATTTATTTATTTTTGTTTCCAAATTGTTTTGTTTTTTTTCTAACTTAAAGGTTACATATTGGCAGCAAAGGAGGGTTAAAAATTTTATCGTACCTTGTGACATTTAAATTTAAATAAATTTTTTCCTTTTTTTTTTTTCTTTCTTTTTGCTAGGTAAAGTCCAGCAACATCAAAGACCACTCCCCTCCTCCCCCGGGCACCCCCAAAAAAAGTTTCGAATTTTGCAGCAGACTGTAAGTGTGATGTGGATCAAAGTAGGCCACTAAAGTATTTGTTTTCAAAGCAAAAATGAAAATTGTGATTTTAATACCAGTGGATTTTTATCAAAATATGGGTCTTCTTTATATACTTCAGTGGTCATCTCTCTCTCTCTCTCTCTCTCTTCATTTATACGATGTCCTCGTCTTGGAGCTTCGTAGTTGTCCAGGCCGATTAACGAAATTAACTCTCTCTCTCTCTCTCTCTCTCTCTCTCTCTCTCTCCATTTACACAAAGTCCTCGTATTGGACTTTTGTAGCTGGCTACACCGATTAACGAAATTAACTCTCTCTATCTCTCTCTCTCTCTCTCTCTCTCTCTCTCTTTCTTTCTCTTTCTCTCTCTCTCTCTCTCGCAAAGGGCCATTAGCCCCAAAGATTCCATCGTCCGTCCGACCTTTTGGTCAAGTTCTCACAAGAGAAATTAACTAACAAGGAGGGAGCGAGCCTACTGCTGTATTATAGTGCCACTAACGTCAGCAGTAAATGTAAACAAATTGCCTCTCTTGTTTAGTTATTAATTCGTTAATTTTGGGTTATTATTTAACCTTCCGTAAATTATTTGGTTAATCATTTCAGAGTAAATGAATGAAAAAGGAGAGAGTTCGACTATATCAATGAATAAGGCAAATATATTCATTTATATTTAAATGTAAATGTGTTTACATTTAAATATAAATGAATATATTTGCATTATTCATGGATATATCCGAACTCTCTCCTTTTTCATTCATTTACATTGAAATGATTGTCAGATAATTTACAGACAGTTAACTAACAGCCCACAGGAAATGAACGAATAAATAATTAAACACTAATTTTTTAAAAATTCATTTATATAGTTACATATTAATTTAGCTATCATTTTTTAAATTCATTTACATATTTACATGTTATTTTGGCCATCGATATTAATGGCCTCCAAAGGCGTTGGATTCTGAAATGATCAACAGTTATTATAATTGTTATACGATGGGTTGCTGAAGAGCAAGAGCCCGTGCCAGCACGTGGCTGGCCAAATTTGCATGGATAGATAGATCAACAAATCGCTCCCTATTAATCCCTATTCCACCTTAGCAACTTTAATCTCCTGTAACTCCAGGGGGGGGGGGGGGGGGGGGGGGGGGGGGGGGGGGGGGGCTCTCTCTCTCTCTACCCTTTTCTGCTGCTGCTGCTGGCCTTCCCCTCTCCGTCCGAAAACGAGAGGGGAAGTTACTAATTAGATATCTGGGAAAAGTCAGGTGCTTCGAGTTCGGCGCTGTTTAAACAGCAGACTCGCGAGATGCGCATTTTGGGCGATCGCAGCAATCAAGGGTCCCACTCGTAAGAATGGAAAGGGGGGAGGATTATTTTCTTCCCGTGCCTTGTCGCTTGTGTTTACTTTTAGGACGCACAGAGAGAGAGAGAGAGAGAGAGAGAGAGAGAGAGAGAGAGAGAGATTAGACGTACCCTCGATATGTGTGAAAGTCCGAGAGAGGAATAGAGACAGAGGTTTAAATGGTCACTGGATATGTGGATGTGTGTAGATGTGTGTGTTAGAGAGAGAGAGAGAGAGGGAGGGAGTGTGGGTGTATGTGTGTGTGTATGTGTGTATATTCTCATACCATTTATTCTTGAAGTTTGAGATGTCAACGGACATTGTTGCATTGTTTTGGTATTCATGAAACTTTTCGATGTTTCTGCATATTATTTCATTTTATTCGTTAAGAGGAAATGGGAGAATATTAACGTAAATTTTTTAAGAAGAGGTGGGCTCATGATAATAATAATAATAATAAAATTTACATGCCTGACTAAGACTGCGTTTCTTGTTTACGTGTTGGTAATAATAGTAGTTGCGGTAGAAGCAGTAGTGAACCGAATATACGCTATATACTAGGCCTCTGTAATTGCTAAGGGATCTATGTAAGGTCCTGGTAGCACGAAGACCGTATAACCTCCATTTAACGAAGGAGAACGTACACACACACACACACACACACACACACACACACAGCCACAGACGCTGGTTCAAAGGCAGCATATAGTCATTAAAGGATTTGCGCGCGTGGCATCTCGCGTGATCGTCCTTAAGAGAGACAAACGTTCCTCCCCGGATTGGTTCTAATTGGTTAATTATATTTCACACGTCACGTGGAAGCCCGTTTATAATAGGCCGGTCTTGCACGGCTCTCATTTGCCCTAATGAAATAATTATCGTCTGTTCCTTTTGATATTACGGCTCTTTGTGTTTGTGTGAGAGTTTATCTCCACACTTGTGTCTTCTTGATTCGTCGCTGACTCCCACAGCGAGCTTCTGTTGTTTGGGCGCGTTCGCTGCTTCATTTGTTTCCCCCGCGATTCGTGACTGTTTCGTTTGTTGCTAGTTTTTTTTTTCAGTGATTTTCATTTTGTTTTAATGTTCGCTTTTAATGGTTTCCTAGTTAAATTATTCTGCTCTTTATTGTAATTTTAGATACGTATATTGCGGGTAGGCCTATCTTCGAGCTGAGACAGACATGGCCCGTTTGTAGAGTTGCTTAGCGTCAGATGTTTTTGTTGATCAGCTCTTTTTTGTTCTTTTTTTTAGGACTTTCATTTTGCTTTAATGTTCGCTTTTAATGGTTTCCTAGTTAAATTATTGCTTTTTTTCTTATTGTATTTTTAGATATATTGCGGGTAGGCCTATCTACGAGCTAAGACAGACGTATAGACGCATTTATAGAGTTGTTCAGCCTCAGATGTTTTGCCCGCGATTCTTTTGTTGTTGCCACTCCTCTAGTGATGTTTTAAATATCTTTTAAACTTTCTCTTTATCGATATGTTTGTATAGGTTTGTTTCTTTTCATTTAATGAAATGATCATCGTCAATCGCTTTCGATATCATGAACTTTTGTGCGTTTGTTTTTACGTTGCATGGAACCAGTGGTTATTCAGCAACGGGACCAACAGCTATATGTGACTTCAGAACCACGTCGAGAGTGAACTTCTATCACCAGGAGCACACATCCCTCACTCCTCAATGGAATACCCGCGAATCGAACTCGCGGCCACCGAGGTGGCACGCCAACGAGCTTTTGTGTGTGTGGGCTTGTAGCTTCCGGTTCGTTCCCTTCAAATGGTTTTTGGGGATTCAGTGACCTTCCGGTACAAGTGCTGTGTTGACTAACTCTCGATTTTGATGTTGTTTGCGACACCCCCCCCCCCGTGTGTTAGTTTTGTTCGCCAGGTTGTTTACTCGGTATTTTGCCATTTGTTTAATGCTTTCAAGCAATCGAAAACGGCAGCAGAGTTGAATTGCACTTGAAAAAACACAGCTTTCACTAGACACGACCGTGTATGACACCCATGCACGCTGTGTAACTAGACAGAACGGGTCAGTTATATTTAGCCCTACCCTTGATGCTCAGCTCTTTGTCGGGGTCGCCGTTTTTAATTAACCCTGACAGGTGTTTTTCTGTTTTGTGTCTTACATTCGTTTATCCTGTTGTCTGTCATCTGCTCTTGAATTCAGTCTTTTCCATTTTCTTGTTGGTCTTCCTCTCATTCGTAAGGTTTGTATCAGGTGGATGGAGTACGTACTATAGTAGATTCACATCAACCGTGCATTTGATGTCTAGGCCAGTCCCTTACGACGCTCCTGATTGGCTGTTGATAAGCCAATCACAGGGCTGGAAACGTTCAGTCTCTCCCGAGAGTTCACATAGGCATCTTCCAA
The DNA here is from genome assembly GCF_015104395.2 of Macrobrachium nipponense. Taxonomy (NCBI): domain Eukaryota; kingdom Metazoa; phylum Arthropoda; class Malacostraca; order Decapoda; family Palaemonidae; genus Macrobrachium; species Macrobrachium nipponense. The sequence continues at coordinate 60,170,908 of NC_087213.1, read as the reverse complement.
CGCTCCTGAGGGATACGTCTTTTAAAAGTATCCCTTAGGAGAGGTACACACATACATCTTGCCCATGTGAAGTCTCGAGAGAGACTGAGCGTTTCCAGCCCTGTGAATTGGCTTATCAACAGCCCATCAGAAGCGTCGTAAGGGACTAGACATCAAATGCACGGTTGATGTGAATCTACTATAGTATAACTGCTCTATGAGCTCTACGTTCACTGCCGGCGACCCCAACTAAGGATTAAACTGAGAAGAAGACGAAGAAGAAGAATATATATAATATATATATATATATATATATATACATATACATACACCTGTAGTCTATGTATATGTATATATATACATGCATATATATATATATATATATATATATATATCATAGGTATATATATACATATACATAGACTACAGGGTGTATTGATGAAACTAATAGAGATAGATTAATAGATATATTGGGTGTGTTAACGAAAAACACAGTAGATATATAGATAGATAGACGGACTGATATTTTTCCCACTTTTCAATATCTCCCACCCCTTCCCGCCCCACTCCATCCCCCCCTCCCCCTCGCCCCTTCCAAACACCAGCCACACACATGCAATACATCTGTTGACAATATCTGGAAGTCGCTGATGTTGCACAAAGGGTTAAGGTGAATCGCGAAATAAGGACAGAGAGAGAGCGAGAGAGAGAGAGAGACGAGAGAGGAGAGAGAGAGGGGGGGAGAGAGAGAGAGAGAAAGTGCTTTGGTTGCGATTTGGGATTTGTCAGCTCGCTCATGATCCTTCTCCATCGCTCTCTCAGCCATCCGTGTATCAAACGGGTTCTTGGAAATAGGCGAACCCAAACGAATACATGTGGAGATTATTTTTTTTATTTTATTTTTTTTAGTCACTGTAGTGCGTTCGTGCTTTCCTAGGGATTAGGTAGCGTCTCTTTGTGCTTTAGTTTGTGTGCATGCATGAATATGTAAGATCTATGATTATATATATATATATATATATATTATATATATATATATATATATATAAAAGCATTAAATACTTTATGGACACCCTGTAGTATGTATGTATGTATGTATGTATGTATGTATGTAATGTATGTTAATTGTATGTGTCTGTGAATATGTGGATGGTCAAAGAGTCCTGTAAGAATCAATTGTGTCCTGGCAATAGTGAACATTTGTTGACACGCACGTATAGAGGCACAGAATTGCAACCCTTTCTATACTCATTGAATAGCACCAGTATAGTACACAGTATTTGTAAAATGAGAATGGATACCTGCAATCTGTCTGAGATCTCTGTCGCCTTGAAAAAGACATGACAAATCTGGTTTTACGTACTAAGAGATCAACGTTTGAAGGGCTTAGCATTGGAACCAAATGGAAGATTGACCGGATAGATAGAACCTCTTTCTAATTATTGTCTCACAGAGTCCATGTTAAAACTACCGTGAAGAAGCAGTGCTACGAAGCTGTCAATCAGTCTTGAGAGCTATGTCGGAGGTGCTGTTCTAAAAATGATGACCCAGTTTTATATAAAGAAATTATTGTCATCAGATTGTTTCAGAAACCATTGTGAAGCACCAAATCGAAGGACAGTGTTAAGAGCAGGTACCAGCAGCAGGGTTGGGTGGACGATAGTCATAAGATGTTTGAGAAGTTTTGGTACAGAAAAATACTTTTTGAAAGTCGTGTTGTCTCACTGTTAATACTCAGAAAATTTATCTAATTGTCTTCTCCGGTTTAAAAAAGGATTTGATTGGATACCATTCAGAATTCCGTACTCAATTGGCATTATTATATGTGAATAGAAGGCTTAAAAGGTGAAAATTAGCCTTTGAAACAGCAACGGACACAAAAGAAGACATTTTGAGCAGTGGAAATAGGCTGATGCCAATTCGTCAGGGTTGATTCAAAAGCGCTGTTTTATGAAGTTATAATTAGTTTAAATGTAAAGGAAAATCTCTCAATTTAAGCCTGTTTTGAAGGACTTTGTCAAAGATCTCTTTAGGAGCCAAAAAAACAAAAAAAACAACGCCATGGTTAAATCCAAATATGTCTATTACTCATTGTTGTTGCCCAGCCAATTATATCACCATTAGATCTTGCTTCGCAGATCATAATACTTATCTAAGAAATCTCAATAAAACTTGGCCTTCAGGTCCTCAGCGAGTCGTTTTGGAATGAGATTGCTTGTCCCACTTCCTAATACACCCTAGCAACCCACCATGGTCGACTAACTGCCAGGGAGTACAAAATTGAAAGCATAGATTGTTAATGGAGCTTACCCATCTTGGCTGTCCCCGCCCAGGACACGAAACTGGGACCTCTCGCTTGGTAAGCGAGAATGCTTCCAAGCAGACCACAGGGTGTATATTATATATATATATATATATACTATATATATATATATATATATATATATATATATATACCGTTATTTTCAAGTTGGGGGACCATTCCCATGTCCTTTATATTATATAGGTAACCACCATTTACAACCATCATAAACCTCTCGTGCCATATTGCCATTAAACGTGGGCCTATGCCACACAGGGCGTCAGGAGGTTTACCTAACTAAAAGCCACCTGGTTTTACAGTGAATCAATCGTCCTCGTGGCCTGGAGATGTGTTGGTTAGGTTCAGAGGCTGTCATTATGCATGTATTGGTGTGGCCAGACGCAACAGAGAGTGGGGCGTTCAATTACTTGTTGTAGGCGTAGCTGAAAACGGTTGCGTGTGGGTTTGTTTGAAAACGTTGATTGCAGAGTGGCAAGTCTTCTGGCAGTTTTTGTTTCTGCTTACATTCACTGTCTTTTAGTGTTGTTAAGCCATTATTTTGTTAATATTATTAATAATCCTTATTTTCCGAATGCCAAATACTCGGGAAACGGATTTACGTCTTCCTAAATTACTCACTGAACCAGCACGGCCTGGAGAGTGTTGATAAGCCCCCAGCAACTCCCGCCATTTTCGTCCAACCCGGGCGGGAAATCGATCTTACACAGCCCCAGTAAATTGATACGCCGTATAACTACCATTGTATGGCGGACTTTTTCTTCCCCCAATGGATAATGTTGTACCAATCCCTCTCCTCTTGATGCCTGCCACCCCCCAGGCCATCATTGCACCCCCTCCCCCACCCACCCAACCCCTTCCAGCCAGCCATCCTATGGATAACAGCGTTCATCGCCCATTTCTTACTCATTCTTATCGTTCACTCCCTACCACTGTTACCCCTGCCCCACCTCTTCCTCTCTTCCTTACCCCCTTTCTACTTCTTCCTTCCTCTCCTTCCTTTCCCCTCCCCCTTCCTACATCTTCCTTCCTTCCTTCCCCACTCTCTCAAAACATCACTCATCTATCCTCCTTCCCGGTAATCCACAACCTCCCCTACGTTCTTCCGCCTATTCCTTATCCCCTTCCCTTTCATCTTCCCCTTCCCTCCCTCCCTCGCACCATTCCTCCCACTCCCCTTTTATCCCTCCTCCATCCTCCCCAACCCCCCCAAAAAAAACCCTCTCCGTTCCCCATTCCACACTCAAAGGGGCTTAAGCATTGGGTCATTGTTGACGGCAAATCCTTACTAACGAGATCTACGCAGCTGCTGCTGCTGCCCCCTGGTTTCGGCTTCTGCTGAATGAATATTCGATAGAGATTTATGGTTGTTGATTTCTCATTTTCCCTTTTTTTTTTAATTTTTTTTTAATCCCTCTCTCTCCTCTGTCTCTTTCTCTCTCTCCTCTTGATGTTCCGATAAATCTACAGTTTTTTTGCTCTCTCTCTCTCTCTCTGTGATGTTCTGAGAAAGATTGTGTTCTGTAATTATTCTCTTTCTCAAATCTACAATCTATCTCTCTATCTATCTCTCTCTCTCTCTCTCTCTCTCTGTGCGTGTGATTTTCCGAGAAAAATTGCTCTGTAGTCATTCTCTCTCTCTCTCTCTCTCTTTAGATATACTTATATATACATAATACATATATATACATACATGTATATATATATATATATATATATATATATATACGAATGAATTTTATCACATCACCGTGATTCATATACAAACATTAGGTTACAGATGTTCTTTAATATTCAGTTCGCTCTACCTCGGAAATAATATATTTTCATATAAGTTAACGAAAGGGAAATTTTTTTTGTAACTAAAAACTTCCAATTCGGTTAACATACATGAAAATATAATATTTCGGAGGTAGAGCGAATTGGATATTAAAGGACATTTGTAGACAATGCATTGTGTCTCACCACGTAAGTCAATTTATAATCCATTTTTCCGTGTCGTGCAAATAAACCAAGTTTTCCTCAGCCCACCCTTCCCTTCACCCATAGCCCCCTCCCCCATGACGTGGCCACCTTAATGGCGTGGAGAAAGCGTGTTGATATATGTTTTATTCACTGAAGCCTTACACAGTCCATGCCATAACAAATTCCATCAGCAACGGCAGCTGCATTGGGGGAGAACGTTGCAGTGGTGTGCGCATGTACGTGCGCGCTTGTTTGTTCCAGAAGGGGGATCCCCCCATCCCCACCCTTCTCCTACTCCTCTCCTTCCCGTACTCCTCTCCTTTCCCTGCTCCTCTCCTTCCCCTACACGCAAAAAAAGCAGCAGCAGCAGCAGTGGATAAATGAAGGGACAGTGAAAATGGAAGGAAAACAAGGGCGAGTTCCCCGGTCGCACCTAACAGAATGCAACCAACCACTTGGCCGGCGTCTTCTTTTGTGTCCCGTAATCGAAGTGATCCGTCATTCCGTCGGTACCGAACTAACCATCGCCACCCAGTTGAAAAAAGGTGTGATTGAGAGAATGCGCCCCCGATTGATTTTGCATGCCAGCGGAGTCCCCTCCTTGGAGAGAGAGAGAGAGAGAGAGAGAGAGAGAGAGAGAGAAGGGAAAGGAAGGGACAGGGTCCAGTGACAAATTCGTCATCCATCGGACGTTCAAGGAAGCAAATAAATCTTAATACTATACTTACTAGTTATGGAATATTTCTTTTGAGAGAGAGAAAGAGAGAGAGTTACAAGGATTAGGATGTCTCAAAGATTTTACTCCATCCGAGGAGAGAGAGAGAGAGAGAGAGAGGGTCTAGTAACAAGTTCACCACCCATCGGACGTTCAAGGAAGCAAATAAACTTACTGTACTTACTAGTTATGGAATATTTCTTTTGAGAGAGAGAGAGAGAGAGAGAGAGAGGGTCTAGTGACAAATTCACCACCCATCGGACGTTCAAGGAAGCAAATAAACTTACTGTACTTACTAGTTATGGAATATTTCTTTTGAGAGAGAGAGAGAGAGAGAGAGAGAGGGTCTAGTGACAAATTCACCACCCATCGGACGTTCAAGGAAGCAAATAAACTTAGTACTATACTTACTGGTTATGAATATTTCTTTTGAGAGAGAGAGAGAGAGAGAGAGAGAGAGAGAGAGAGAGAGAGGGTCTAGTGACAAATTCACAACCCATCGGACGTTCAAGGAAGCAAATAAACTTAGTACTATACTTACTGGTTATGGAATATTTCTTTTGAGAGAGAGAGAGAGAGAGAGAGAGAGAGAGAGAGAGAGGGTCTAGTGACAAATTCACAACCCATCGGACGTTCGAGAGAGCAAATGTACTTACTGTACTTGCTAGTTATTAATTTTTTTTTTTTTTTTTTTTTTTTTTGTTTTTTTTTTTTTTTTTTTTTTTGAGAGAGAGAGGGGGTTTAATGACGAATTCATCACTATCGAACGTTCAGTGAAACATATACATGCTATAGTTTTGGAAACTTTTTCTTTGAGAGAGAGAGAGAGAAGAGAGAGAGAGAGGGAGAAGCGAGGAGAGAGAGAGAGAAGAGAAGAGAGAGATCAAGGCCGAGTCTCTGCTTCTTCACACATCGTTCAGTGCAATAGAAATTGCCAACTCCTGTCAGCGAGAGTCACATCTCTTGGGGACAGAGCAATAGTGAACTTTATTCTTCATCATCTCAAAAGAGGGGGGCGGGGGAAGGAGGAGCAGAAGAAGAAATGTAGGAGAAAAAAGAGCAAATTGAGAAGGAGAGAGTGAAAAAAGGAGGACAGACCACCAATTTTTCACACTTCAAAGGTCCAGGCGAAACTCCAGTCAATGAATTTTTCACTTCAATGAATAACAAAGAACGAGGGTTATGTGTGGGTCTGGGTATGAGGAAATGAAATAGCTCTAGATTATTACTCATGTAAACATAATACAAATATTTCAAAAAGATATTCTTATTTTTAGAGAGAAATGTCGGAGATCTGTCAAAGTGTAAAGAGAAATGTCGGAGATCTCTGAAAGTTTCAAGACAATTTTTGGTTTGTATCAGTCTTAAAGGTAAATAAATAATTTTTCTTGCATTTTTTCATCTAAGATTTTAAAAAAATTACTTTTTACATGACATTTGGTAATTTTGGAATGTTATACATTTTCCTGTAATGAACAAGGCTTTTCATTACCATTTTTACCTCACTCTTGAGAAGATTAAGTTGAATTGTCCCTCTCTATATTTTAGTAAAACTCAGTTGTAACTTTCAATACCGGTCGGGAAATTCTTTTAGATTCTTGCCTAACTTTTATTTGGTTACTTTTTCATTCTTTTTCATTCCCCTCCCCCCAACCCCCAACATTCAGGAGGATTCTGCCGCGTTTTCTCACAACATTTTAGCGATTTTTGTTTCAATTTCCCCCTCCCCCCCCCCCTAACATTTTGGAACGGTTTTTTTTTTTTTAACCATTTCCCTAGATCCTTCAGATTGTCTCTAGAGTTAGGGAATTTCCGATTACAATTTCCCTAGATCCTACAGATGATCCCTAAAGTTAGGGATTTTCCAGTGACAATTTCCCTAGATCCCACAGTCTGTACCTAAACGTTAGGGAATTTTCGGTTACATTTTCTTTATATCTCACAGACTGCCCCTAACGTTAGGGAATTTTCTGTTACAACTTACAGACGTTACTTAATGTTGAGAAATTTTTAGATCAATTCCCTAGACATTACAGATGGTCTTCCCTAACATTAGGGAATTTTCATTTATAATTTCCCTAGATATTACCGATGGTCCCTAACGCTAGGGAATTTCCCGTGACAATATCCCTAGGTCCCACAGACGGTCCCTAAACGTTAGGGAATTTTCGGTTACGATTTCCCTAGATCCAACAAAGGGCCCCATTTTCATCCCTGACGAGGAAATACGACAACGTTTGGCAAAAGTGTCGCCGCCTTCCTCATTTGCCGTTCCCCTCCTCCCCATTTATTACAAGTTTGTTGATGCGCGTGTACGCGTGTACGTATGTATGTAAGTGCGTGTGCATCTGTGTGTATATGTGTGTGAATGAGAGGGTTTTAGGACGTGTAATCCTCGGCCCCAACCCTCGCTTAATCACATAACCCTGCGGCCACGGCAGTGGTCATCCCCGTGTGTCGCCAGGAAAGGAAGGGACCAGGGACACACGCCTTCTTCCCCCCCCCCCCCCCCCCCCCCCCCCCCCCCCACCCCCCCCCCCCCCCCACCCCCCCCACCCCCACCCTAACCCCCCCACACAACACAGGTCCTCGCGCGACGCAAGATTTTGATGGCCGTTTTTTTTTTTTTAAGTCTTCTCTGTATAATATTTATTAAATTTTGCACAGAACCGTTCAGTTCGGTGTATTCTATGGCCTGATATACAGTATTGAAAAAGAAACCCACAAAATTACTGTGTATAACGTGTATACTTATTAAGTAACACGTTATACACAATAATTTTGTGGGTTTCTTTTTCAATATTCAGAAGAAATCTGAAAGAAGTTTTTGTTTTGTATATACAGTTTTATTAGTGGTCATCAATTTCTTTTTACTTCATCTTTCGTGTCGTACATTTTGTGATGTAGTGTTTTTTTTCAAGCACGGGCTCTTGCTCATCAGACCAGGCCGTAAAAAGTCTTTCCCATGCCGGGAATCGAACCCGGGCGTCCTGGGATCTAAATTTGGTGAGGAGTGGTATCTCAAGTACAGTTATTATTATTATTATTATTATTATTATTATTATTATTATTATTATTATTATCTTAAGATCTTGGAACAGAATGAAAGAAAGATGGAGGCTGTTCAGATGAAACGTCCCCCCCCCCCCCCCCCCCACCTCCCCCATTTATGCAGCTTACAAAATCTGGCAGAGTAGATGGTCAGCGTATTACAATGATGAATTTACATCATGTGCAAATGGTCCGGTCATATGAAAACAATGGATGATCTTTGACTGTTGAAACGAAAGTCTAACTCAAGAGATGGTTGGAAAGGAAAGCCAAGCAGGCCTTTATATCCAGGTAGCGAGAGAGACTCCATACAGGATTGGGGTGATTTCCGCAGTTCTTGTAAGGGGGTTCGACGCGCTGCTGATGAGGCGTCAGTGGAAGTTTGTGACTTAAGTAATTCTGTGGACATTTTGCTGCACATAGACTTCATCCATGACTCGGTTATTAAACTACGGATATGACAGTTACCGTCCTTTGTTGATTTTCTGTAGAAACGTCAAATGGTAGGAAAAGAGGGTTAACCTTGAAAAAAAATAACATCTATTTTATAATTATATGAGTTATAGGAATATTTTGTATCTCTCTCTCTCTCTCTCTCTCTCTCTCTCTCTCTCTCTTGTTCCTGATGTCTCATTTTTTGTTACGTCTTATAGTAGACAAACTTCTCACGCACTGTCATAATGAGCATGTGCGTAACACAATGCTTAAGTATTCCATTGTAATATATTCAAAACTAATGCTTTCATGTGTTTGCATAGCTATGATCAAGTTGTCCTGCATAACTAAACGGAATGGTTATTTTTGTTGCTACAGAATATTCCAATGAAATAAACAAACAGTTGTAATATTCTGTCATGATTTAGTAAAAGCGGTTTAATTTTTGTAATAGACAGCCCACACACGCAGTGGAATGAAGTAAAAATTAAATATTACAAAATAAAATGTCAGTGCTTACATATGTTCATAGGTACTGTTCTATCAGAGCTGGTGACGACATATATATATATATATATATATATATATATAATATATATCATATATATATATATATATATATATATATATATATATATATATATATATATATATATATATATATATATATATATATATATATATATATATATATGTCGTCACCAGCTCTGATAGAACAATACCTCTGAACATACGTAAAGCACTGACTATATATTATTATTATTATTATATATATTACTATATATATATATATGTATATATATAATTCAGAGGTAATTGTTCTCTCAGAGCTGGTGACCATAAATATATATATGTATATATATATAGTATATATATTATATATATATATATATATATATATATATATATACAAACTACAATTTCCGTATTTTCCTTCATCGATTTTATCTTCCCGTCTTTCATTCTGTTATCTGTTTAATTTGTCAGTGTAAAATACCACCTCTACCTTTTAGTACTAGCGAACCGTCAGCTCTTGCTGAGAAATAATAACTAGAATAAAAAATAAAAATATAAAATGAAAAAAGTACATACACATACAGCCATTCCAACAGATTTACTACTGTATTTTTATTATTTATTTATTTTTCCCTTTGATTTTTGTTTTTTTTTTTAATTTTTTCGTTCGTCATTTCCCCCTGAATCAAATGCGCTCTGCAACCGACAATTTAATGAATTCTGTTCTGCTAATGTCACTTTGAAGTGAAGCTCCATTTAAACGCTATATTTTTTTTTTTTTTGTTCTCTAAAATAATATAGCTTTTGTTCTCGTTGCGACTTTCGACAGTATTTACATAGTGATGTTAATGAAAAAAAAAAAATTTTTCGAGCGCTGCTGTTGACCTGTTTGGGAATGGGAATGGGAATCGGTCTCTGGAAATGAGGGACATAATTTGAATAATCAAACATACATTTGCTGCTGCCGCTGGTCGTTTGTTTCACTTTTATTTTTAGGAAAAGAAGGAAAATATGAAATTATTTATGTATACCATATGTAAAATGTATATATTCCATACACATACATGCATATGTATATGCAAACATACATATACTATACACACACATATATATGAGTACTATATATAATTATATATATATCTATATATATATATATATATATATATGGTATATATATATATATATCTTATATAGATATATATATATTATATATATATATATATATAGTTACATATACAGAGAGAGAGAGAAGTATATGAGCATTTGGTTTTGTTTCTCAGTTTGTCTATGGACGCGTATTGTGTTTTATTAACTGTAAATTCTCATTGTTTGTGCATAGAGATTTATTTTTCGTTCAAGTGAGCAGAAAGATGCAATTTTTTTAAATCAAAACCTTTGTACATTGAATTTCTTTAGTATAACCAACCCAGCTCTTGGGATGTGTACATATATATATACATAAATTATATATATATATATATATATATATATATATATATATATGTGTGTGTGTGTGTGTGTGTGTGTGTGTGTGTGTGTGTGGTGTGTGTGTGTTCTTCAATCATAACCAGGCTAAAGGGCACGAACACAGAAACAGACAACACAGTAACCATTTTATTCCAACATTTCGTGATTCGTAATCACATCGTCAGGGAGATCTAAAGGACAGTAAAACACCAATAAAAATTAATTAAAAGAGCTGTATACGAGGCTTTACATTAAAAACGGACAAAACAAGTGAATAAAACTTATAAAAACGGAATACAAAAAGATAAGATTATTAAGATCAGACAACTCACTTAAATATTGATGCATATTTATATATGTGTGTGTATTAAATGTATGGATAGGCAAATGATTACTGTGTGTGGATGTGTATATATTATAGATATATATATATATATATATATCTATATATATATATATTATATATATAAAGTATTATAAATATATACATTTAAACATAGAACACTCGCTCTTTCTTCATTCAGCGAAAAGCGCCAGAGTTGCCACTTGGAAAATAGAGATTTCTCGAACGCCTCTCCAAGAACTTTGTTGATTTTTACGTTTGAAAAAACACCCAAAGTATGAAACATTTTTTTCCTATCTTCCCTTTTCCCCTTTTCATTGAAGTTTGGCGCATAACAAACAGTGAAAAAGAAGGAAAATATTGTGGAGAGTTGGCAGCGGAGGGAAGTGAAGGGTGTTAAAAAAAACCTGTGTTAGTTGAGGTGCAACTTTGTTAGGCATCAACAAAAATGTACTTTATTATTATTATTATTATTATTATTATTATATTATTATTATTATTATTATTATTATTATTATTATTATTATTATTATCATTCAAATTGGAACATATTATTATTATTGGAACAGTTTTTTTAACAGTGAGTGGCATTTGAGAAAGAAACATTGTCTAATTCGACGTTTTAGATATTATTATTATTATTATTATTATTATTATTATTATTATTATTATCATTGTTGTTGTTGTTGTTTATTCGGCATGAAATGGTTTCCATTACTAATTGGTGGCTTCTGACGGACAAACTAATGACTATTGTCGAATTCAAAGTTTTAATTATTATTATTATTATTATTATTATTATTATTATTATTATTATTATTATTATTACCACAGTGAAGATATATTCTAGATGTTGGGGCTTCTTTTGTTCTTAGAATTATAATAATCAAATTATCATCAATTAAGTAATTCTTGAATGCTAAAATATTATCAGCACACAAAGGAGCCTTCTAAAAGCACGTCGCACCTTATCTTTAGTAATAGTAAAAATAATAGCAACAATAACAAATACGTACAGTCTATTAGGCTTTTGTTACCAGCTCATCCTCACGTTTCCTCAATATTCGTCCATTCCTTTCTAACGCGTCTAATTAATCATGGCAGTGATTTATGACTTATTTGCTCCTTCTTTGCCAGAATTACCAAAAAGCATGTTTTGATATTTTTCCTTTCGGCCGTCTTTTTCAGGACATGGCTGAACCAATCCAAAGCCTATTTTGATATTTGTTTTTTGCATACATACATTTTCGTTATTTCTTCATTATCTCATTTTTTTTTTTTTCATTCTTTTGATGTTCTGTTTTCTCCTAAGATTTTATGCAATATATATTTTATATCTAATATATATATATATATATTATATATATATATATATATATATATATATAGTATGTATGCAAATATACATACATGCATACATACATACATACATACATACATACACACACACACACACACACACACATATATATATATATATATATATATATATATATATAGATATATATATGTTACATACTATATATATATATATATATATATATTATATATATATGATGATGTATGTATGTATGTATGTATGTATGTAGTATGTATGTATGTATAGTTTGCATAATTCCCAAATCCGAGAGAATGGATAAAAGTTAGTCTAGATTAAGAATTCATTATTATTAGCGGAGCATCGGCCACAGAAATAACAGCAATAGCTAATAGCACTAAAAAAAAAACAACAACAACAACTAAAAACAATTTGGACAGACGAACAACATTATCAACAGAGGTTAGGAACATCTAGAAACAGATGTAAAAACAGCCAACTTAGCTGGAGCAACGGATGAAAAGTCAGAATTATTTTTTTTTCATCCAAATCTACGAAGGCAATACCAGCCCTGCTGGGAGTGAACGAATCCACTAAGCCACCAATTAGTATATGATCGTGATGAGGGCGGACTGACCAAAAACAAATAAATAGATAAAAACAGTCGTCAATTTACTCTTCAGCCGTAGGATTAAAGCTTTCAACTCCCCTGTCTATCGTATCCCCCGGTCCTCAAGTAAGCAGGGTCCCGAAG
>NC_087213.1:60135545-60153045 GCF_015104395.2 Macrobrachium nipponense | reverse complement strand
ATATATATATATGTATATAAAGATATATGCCACGAAGGAAAATAAACGAAGGAGGATCTGCGAGATCTTTCGACGTTAAACATCCTTCACTCTGCTCAATAAAAAACGTTTAACGTCGAAAGATCTCGCAGATCCTCCTTCGTTTATTTTTCCTTTGTGGCATATATCTTTTATTTATGGATTTATCACGTCCCTAACTTTCGTGATTTAGTTATACATGTATGTATGTATATATATATATTAATATTATATATATAATATATATATATATATATATATATATATATATACACACACCCATATATACACGCACACGCACATACACATAATAGTAAAACATTATTCTAACTCAATCTACCACAATAAAGAATTGTCTGTAAGAACGATTTTGAGGTATATGTTCTTATATAAATGTTTTTTTAAGGTAACATTCTTATTCAGTACTGCAAAATTTAAAGTTCTCAGTAACTTCTGCTGGCATCTCATACAGAGCCACCAATAGTAATTGGTTTATTCTTTGCTTCTGTCTTTCTTTATTTACATTTTGCCAAGCAGTGTATTTTTATCACGACGTGATGACGTCACGGTTAACTTTACCGCAATGCTTGAAAGCAACGCATGACCTTTTGTCTTTGCAAACTGCTTAAATGGTTCTCGGTTATGCCCAGTCTTTCATTGTCTTATTTATTCATTCTTCGCGTACTTCAATGTTGATTTATTCAAGTTTATCTGTTTGCATGATATGATTTCATATTTCTTTGTTTACACTATTTTAATTCCGCTCTATAATATTTACTAGTTTTCATCGGATTGAATGTCTTAAGGTTACCAGAAGGCAGGGGAGTAAGCCTACAAACTACTTTGTTGTTGTTGGTGGTGGTGGGTGGGTGTGGGGGGTGGGGCCGTGTTAGGAAATCCAAAACGTGTCTGAAAAAGGTGTTTCGCATTGAGTTAAAGATGCAGGAATTTAAGGATATTTATGATTTATTTATTAGAATGAAAACGTAAAAAAATAAATAATGTGCATGTTAAACAGTACAGAAATATTATTTCTGATTAAATATAACGTATTTATTTTAATTTTCGTTGGTGAAACAACGCTCTATTTGACCGTAGATTTTAGAACCGGGCGCGAGTAAGCTGAAGGTTGGATCACACCTTATTTATGCTCAGTTAACGGGTAACGTATATTTTCTAGTTTAATATGGAATATGAATTGATTTGCCCGTGGCGGTGTTAATTCAAATCCGAATTCATTATAAAAACAACTTATATATTCTATAGACCTTGCATGGTTATTAACAATATATCCTTAGGCGATATTAGTTGCCGTGTGGGAAGGCGGTGGTCTTTATGACCTTCTCGCTTTTACGATGAGGAGAAGAACCAGAAAAACAAGAAAAAAATAACAATTAGAGGAGATGGCTAAAAAATTTATTGTTTATGGACAGTACGAAATGACTGATATTATCATATACTTCTTCACGCGTAAGGGAATTGTATAAAAAGAAATAAGATGATGATGAGAACTATAGTATGGTCCACTTTACGCCCAGGAAATTTTCTACTAGATGACCGTAGTTGTCACAACGACATATGACGATTAATGATTATCAAAATAGTTTAAACAGACCATTGAGGTATCAGCTCTCATAGGGCTGGCCCGAAGGATTGGAACCTTGTTTCGCCAACGAAAATTAAAATAAATACGATATATGTTATTAGAAAATATTGTTCTGTACTGGTTAATATGCACATTATGCATTTTTTACATTTTCACTCTAATAGATAAATCGTCAATATCCTATCCTAAAATTCCTGTGTCCTTAACTCAACGCAGAGCACCTTTTTCAGACTTTTTTATGCTCTTCCATAAACCTTTCCTAACCCCCCAACAAGAACAACACCAACAACAACAAAGCAGCTCGTAGGCTTACTCCCCGAGTAAACATAAAACTGTACCAGGTCTAGGCCAGAGGCCAAGCGCTGGTACCAAATAGGTCATTCGGTTTGGTGGTGAATGAAAGAAAATGAAACTATAAACTAAAAACAAATCAGTGTGATCTCACTCTTACGGGCTGCTCCATGAGCAAGAGCCCGTGCCGGCATAAGGCCAGCTTAATCAAAAACAACTGATCTCACTGTCCGTCCCTGGATGCTGCTGTCTGTCACCCCAGAGATAATGATGTTATTCGTAGTGGTTGTGTTATCTCATTAGACTGACGAGGTTAGTGGTGTTTCTTGCATTGTTTCGATTTCTTTTGCGTACATTGCAACTGTCTGTCTGTTTGTCGTTAATATTTTTCTTTCATTCGTGCAGGATAATTTTCTTCATTGTGTCCCCCTGCTAAACTTACATTGCTTCCTAAAGCAAGAACCGTTGTCACGGAAGGCCGTTTTAAATACGCCTGTACAAAAGTATAAAAAGATTCTAGTTGAGTATAGGATTTATGCTTAGGCTTAGAGTCTTGCTCTTAGCCATAACTGTCTTGAAAAATGCTCAAACCTTATTTAATTTTATAAACTGGTATCTAAAGCAACACGCGTCATATGAGTGTGTGTGAGTGAGTTTCATTTCCAAACCACTTCCCTTAAAAGCAAATGACTCCAGAAGTCTAGACATTTTCTCCAACTGGTGAACGAAGCTCATGCGCAAACCTCCAGCGCATCATGTTCTTCATACGAGAACAAGGAAGTTAAAAAAAAAAAAAAGTGGACCACCTACGTTTTTTCTCAAGAGATATTATTAACAATTAAGTCATATCGATGAAACCGTCGATAACATCCAACGCTGTTATCCCAGCCACACTTTCTCTGCTCGAGTAATTTGTCCCGAGGTGTTATTGACTCCGTAAATTGAACCTTTAATTGAACTGACTTACCTGCCAGCGAGTTGTTCTATTCGGATGTTCCCTCCGCCTCCGGAGGGCATCTGAAGAAGACCTCCCACGCATGCCCCTCGCTAAGACTTACCTACAGATAACACCAATCGTTCCACCTAATTTCTGGCCGTGAAATTGCTACCTGGGGTTCCTCGTCGAAGGTCTTGACGTAGCCATGGGACTAGAGAAGACGAACTGTCGGGTGGTTGTAGAGATGAAACTTCCCTGCCATAATCAGCAAAAGCGGCTCTCTGGTGTTGAGTATTGGAGGTGGTACGGTTCTCGCTTCTACTTCGTCTTCTTTCCCCGCCAGGAATTATAACTCAACTCTTGGCGGGAAAACGTTTGAGGGAGAACCACCACTCATTTTCTTCCCGGCACGAATCATTGGGACGACTCCCGCCTCTCAAGTTGATTAGTTCTACAGAGATGACGACGAACGCTCTTTACTCTCTCTCTCTCTCTCTTCATAAGCCCACTGACACGGTTTAAGAAAATACCCCTTAATGATAAAATAGGTTGTTCTTACCCTCCTCCGTTCTCATGAAGGCAATAACAGGGCGCCCTTTCTCTGCCTTTCTCCGTGAGAAACATTACTCTCCTCGGAGGCTTCTTCGTCATCCATCATTAGCGGAGAGGTAATTAAGGTGTGATCGGGTTGGCGAGACGTTTCCGATTTATGGGGGATTTTCGAGACATCATATTTACGTCTCGGAATTATTTTTGGGATTTGGCACTCACGCGAGAAAGCTCAGATTCTGCTTGGAGAGCGGCGGCTGCTTGCAGAAATAGCAGAGTGGCGGGTTTGGGGAAAGCCGTGTAATAATATATATATAATATATATATATATATTATATATATATATATATATATATATATATATATATATATATATATATATATACAGGGTGTCCATAAAGTCCCAGTACCATTACATGTATTTTTGCCTAGAATGGTATTGAACTTTATGGACACCCTGATATACTACATACTATATATATATATATATCTATATATATATATATATATATGATATATTATATATATAATATATATATTATATATATATACAGGGTGTCCATAAAAGTCCCAGTACCATACATGTATTTTTTGCTAGAATGGTATTGGATTTATGGACACCCTGTATATACATACATATACTTTATATATATATATATATATATATATATATATATATATATATATATATATAGATATATATATATATATATACAGGGTGTCCATAAGTCCCAGTACCATTACATGTATTTTTTGCCTAGAATGGTATTGGATTTATGGACACCCTGTATATACTACATATACTATACATATATAATTATATATATATATATATATATATATATATATATATTATATATATATATATAATATGTGAAAAACAAAAGTAGAGCTATTATTTCGTAGTTTTGCAACTTTTATTACTTATTACGTGTGTGTATGTATGTATGAATGAATAGACACATTTTTTAGTATACATACATACGAAGAAATGTATATCAACGCAGTTATCTCTAAAATAAGCAATCTTGGGAAAATCTTATAATAGCAGCTTTGTCTCTCTCTCTCTCTCTCTCCGTAAAAGAATCCCTCCATAACACATCCCATCACAAACCAGATTGTAGATCTGCCTGCAATAAGACTAACATATAATAATTGATGGCTAAGTGTCCTGTAAACGTTTTTTCTTTTTTTCTCTCTGAGATCAGAGAGGAGAGGGAAAAAATAACCTCACTTTCTTCCCTCGAGCAAGTAAATACTCATAACTATAAACTCGGGCAGTTACTTTCTCAGCGGACCTCGCCCGGCACTTACTAGGGGCATTTCCTCTCCCATTTCGGCGGGAATTTCTTCGCATCAAGCCCTGGAAGATGGCCGTAATGACGCTGTCCCCCCGGGGGGTTGGTTCCTCCTCCGGACAGCGTCGGGATGGATACGTGATCTCTTCGTCCTCCTCCTGTTTCGTCTTCTTCTTCTTCAGGTTTTCCGGCGTAGGCCTTTGCGTGTGTATATATATAGTGTATCTATATTTAATATATATATATATATATATATATATAATATATATATATACTATTGCGGTGGCGGTGTGATTTAAAGCTTCACTGTGCGTCCTGAATTTGTTGGGTTCGATGGTTCGCGCCCGTGAGCCGACAAATTTCTTATCGACTAAAAAATTCCCCTTCGGTTAACATATATGAAAATATATTCATTCCGAGGTAGAGCGAATTAGATATTAAAGACATTTGTAGCTCGATGTATGTATATGAAACACGGTAGTGTGGTATCACTCATATATATATATCATAAAATCCACGGTAGAAAGTTAAGTGAAACAAGGACTTGGAACAAGTACTTTGGGAGTATATTCTACTACATTTTCAAGTTCACACTGAATTAAAAGAAGTTGACAGGCCTTTATATACAAAAACAGAAAGAGGGGGCGGGGCTACAGTTTGTAAATTAAAGCCTGTCAACTTTTTTATTCAAGTGTGAACTTGAAAATGTAGAATTATATACTAAAAAAGTACTTGTTCCAAGTCCCTGTTTCACTTACCTTTCTACCGTGGATTTAAGGATATATATATATATATATATATATATATATATATATATATAATATATATATATATATATATATGTATGTATGTATCCAGGTTCTTATTCCAGCGATGGCGTTCATACATATACGTGCGTAAGAGAGTTCTCAAAAGGCCCCATGACATCTTAACCGCTCGACTCTCTCACACTTCTTGTGGATAATATGTTTGTCACTACAAGCCTATAAGCCTATTTCGTAGAGAGGAATTGATGAAGACGTTTTCTCCTATCTTGGCTGGATTGGACCAGATGCGCTTATTTGTCTACAGAGAAATCTTTAATGTATATACTTTTATTTTATACTATATATATATATATATATATATATATATATATATATATGTGTGTTTGTGTGTGTGTGTGTGTGTGTGTGTGTGTGTGTGTGTGTGTGTAAGAGTAGGGTAAGTAGAAATTATTTTTAATGAAATAGTACAGATCTCTAATAATAATCCTTTTAGTGAAAGAGAGTTTGTTTGAATATCATTTTTCGTCAGCAGCGGATGGAATGTGTGGTTTTTAATATATTTAAACTTGTAGTTAACTCCCTGCTAATAACTCATACTATAAACAATGCAATCTTTGAAGAAATGGAACACTTCAATAAATGATAAGTAAATAAATGAATAAATAAGTAAAAGCAAGTTCAGTCTTCAAAGGAAACTTATTGTGCTTTTTGGCCATAGAATGTTGGATGCTCGAGCTATGATATGTCTTTTCCATTCCCGTCTGGAATCATTTTCTCTGATGCTCACTTGGAATTGCTTCTTCTTCCTACAATTCCCTCCTTGACAGCTTTGGACAGGCCTCTGTCGAAGGCCTTTCATTAATTACGTTTCTGTTTCCTTCCGCCTTAGGATGTGTCCGCTATACCTGTACTACAGTTACAATTTTGGCCGGTGTTCGTTTGAAACCGATGACACTTTCTTTTATACCAGGCATAGGTACACTAAAATTAAGGTTACCGCTTTTATTGTTAGCGAGTCTTCTTTCTTTACCGACGATTTGCTGTAAACTTTGACATAGCCGGCAACGTTTACTTGTCAGTGACGTCGAGTAAATGGTTATTTCAATATGCCTACCCCTGTACAATACCCCATCAATCGTAATTGATAAACAAAGCTTAGCACATCCGCTAAGACTGTATTGTGAAGAAATGAGCAACGTGGCCTTTTCCTGCTCATTGTAGTTATTTGTTTGGCCTACGTAGCGCCTTTATAACTCGTCTCCATTATGGAGTCAGCGTGTGTTTCATTAACTTCTACGTAACTATGAATACCAGACAAATTCCACCAGATAATAAAGCAACTTTAATGAAGAGATAGGGGGACCTTCACGGGCCTAACGCGAAGATTGTCGAACAGACCTCATACGTGACAGGGGAATTCACAAATTAATTTCATAAGAAGAGAAACGAGAGCCGTGAGAGGTACCCCCTTCGACGATGTGGCGGAATGAGAGATGGGGGGAGGGGGCGGGAGGGAGGAAGGAGGCGTCCGGTAGGTTTCCCACCCGCGGGTGGGGCCGGAGAGGGAAAAGGTATATGCGAGATAATGGCGTCGGACAGGTGATGACTTAGGCACCTGTACTCTCCTGGGGCTTCGCGGTGGGTGGTGAGAATGGGGAAAGGAGGGGACGCGAACGCCATTGGAGACTAACTCGATCCATATACGTAATAAAAACGAGGACGAGAAGTCGGAGGATGGATGGACCGCTGCTGCTGCTGTTGCTGCTGCTGTCGCTGGTGTGGCTGACTGGTTCGTGTGGTGGCAACGGTTTCCTTGAGGTGGCATTCCTCTTGAATTACCCATGGATTACATTCCTCTCGACTGACGGAGCTAAATTAGTGGCAGCGTTATTAAAATTACATCCTTGTTTATTAGTTTCTCCCAGAACGAAGCCTTTGCGAGAAAATAACCCGAACGGCCGCTTGCGCCTACATTGGTAATCGTGCTTTTGAATTGTAACGGTCTGGATGCCCTAATGCCACCACCATTGGCCGGCTGGATGGCGGGATAATCACTGGATCAAGTTATCAAGTTGTCATTATTAACAACGGCAGCTGGCTATTCACGGCCGGCCTGAAATTATATATAATAGTGATAAATACGCGTCCTGCGCTAGGCCTAAGTGGGAGAAATGGACATCTAAGCCTTCCAACCTCATGTCCAAATTATATTTTTTTCGTTATTATTAAATAAATATATATATATATATATATATATATATATATATATATATATATATATAATATCATTCCCTTTAGTCCCTAGTGGGCTAAAGTAGAAAATGGTCATCGAAATCTTGTTATCGCCCTTTTTGATGTTACATAAATGTAATTCTCTCTCTCTCTCTCTCTCTCTCTCTCTCTCTCTCTCTCCTCTCTCTCTCTCTCTTACTTAAAGAAAGGGGTGTACATGCATACAGACATATACAGCTACGCGTGAACACTCATATAGCATTATCTCGAAGTTCCTGGTCTACATCTGTACTACAAATGAAGCCACCAGACAGATACGGTTACCAGCATCAGAAAACGACGTTTACAAATGGAGTTATCTGAAGTATTTTTGCCCGACGTGTTTATAGAGCTATAAAATTTCCCCCGGAGGTATTTTGTTGAACATATTTTTCCATGGTCATTGGCGTTCGTATAGGCCTCTTAATTTCACCGACTCATATTTTGTGGGTAGGCAGGCTCGTGTATCGATTGGGCCCGGTATAGGCCTAAGGACGTCCATAAATCTCAGTACCTGAAGAAACCCATTTTATGAGAGTGCGAAGAGCTCCCCTCTCCTTCCCCCTTCTTTCCCCCCTCCCCTTATCCTTCTTAGGCCTATATACCTATATGACACCATAGGCCAATAATCAATTGGATAAGTCGGTGTTGGTGCCAGCCCTCCAGATCGTAAGGAGAAATCATTTGTTATGCCCGGCATACTGACGGTGTCATCTATACGCCATTTTTTTTTTTTCCGTTTTTTCACAAACACTGCACGTTTCAGTTACTTTATTTTCTTCGTTTCATCTTCTTCTTCTTCTTCGTCTTCTTCTTTTGTCTCTCGAAGGCAGTGTTTTCCATCTTTTTTCTTCGTTTCGTCTTGCTTATCTTCCACTTTCTTCATTTTTTGGCAATCAAGTTCTTTTCCATAATTTTCTTGTTCTTCTTCTACACACACACACACACACACACACACACACACACACACACACACACACACATATATATATAATTTATATATATATATATATATATATATATATATATATATTTATATATATCCTTACTATTAGTTACACAGGCTTCTTCATAAGATTGGATATATCGATATTTTCATCAACTGTTAACATGCCAATGTAAGCCTATTTTTTTTTAGAATAACAGTAATATATGATATATATATATAATATATATATATATATATATATATATATATATATATATATATATATATATATATATATGTATATATATATATATAATACATATATATATATACATATAATAACTATATATTTAGTGTGTTTATTTTTTATTTTGGTTTTATTCGGTGTAGCTATTTGTGTAATTTGTTTTACCTATTACTTCTTACCATCTTCCGCTGGTCATTTTTCAGTTGAAATATATAAATGCAAAGAAAATGTTCGATGTTTTTAATCGAGTTTGAGATTCGTGCTGTTCCTGACAACATTCAAATTTAGATGAATCCAGGTTTAAAAAAAGTTACAGGTTAAAAAATAGTAAAAAAAAAAAAAAAAAAAAAAAAAAAAAAGTCACAGGCAAAAAAGTCACATTAATATTTAATAGATAGTTACCCCTAAAGGTCTTAACTCGTTATGTATCACCTTAACGGCGTGCACAAGCCCATTGAGGATGACCGTACAAACAATAAACAAAAGACTGTGAATTAATGTGACTTTTTCTTTCCTGTGAGTTTTTCCCTAGCTAAAATTATGACTTTTTTTCTGTTATTTTTTTCCTATGACTTTATTACCAGCCACCATTCAGGCACCCGTCACCTTTGGATAGTTGTCCGTAAAGTAATTGGTTTTATCCGATAGGCCTATATACTGACATTTAGTTTGAGAATTGATTAACTTTAACGGTTTTTGAGTCGAATTGTTCTCTCTGCATTTAGGTCTCTCATAGCGTTATATCACGAGAAGTTTTACCAATATTTTCCTTATTCACATCATGAATTACTCTTTCAGGAAGTCATCAGACGTGTTGCTTTAAGAACAGAATATTTTTTTTAAAGTTTCTTTCGAAGACTTTGCTGTTATAATTAGGTCAGAGCACTTTTGCGTTACTTTGTTAATAGAATATAAATTTTCTTCGTTCCTCTACTTTCCATCATGGAACATTTCATCGTTAATCCTGTTGCCTTCTATTCAAAAGGCTAGCTAGTACTAGAGTTTGAAGAAAGAAGTATTTTGTGTTGAAGTTTGAAATTGTTTCCAAACTTAGACTTATAAGGAATACGTGAGACGGCAAATCAGCTTATTCTTCGTTTATTTAGAAGCAACAACATAAACGTCTTCACAAGACTTATAATCGTTAGCTCAGCAGATTGTAAGCTGTCGTTATGAGGAAGTCTACGTGAATTTAAGCGAACCATATGTTCGGGGGACTGGAGTTTAATTTACTTAATATCCTGACATTTCGTCTCTTCCTTTTATGTCATCCGATGGATACGAGATACCTCGAAGCAATTTTGTGAATCATGTTCTGTTTGTATGGTGTTTTTAC
This sequence comes from Macrobrachium nipponense, assembly GCF_015104395.2. Classification (NCBI taxonomy): domain Eukaryota; kingdom Metazoa; phylum Arthropoda; class Malacostraca; order Decapoda; family Palaemonidae; genus Macrobrachium; species Macrobrachium nipponense. The sequence continues at coordinate 60,142,797 of NC_087213.1, read as the reverse complement.
GTTGCATGGAACCAGTGGTTATTCAGCAACGGGACCAACGGCTTTACGTGACTTCCGAACCACGTCGAGAGTGAACTTCTATCACTAGAAATACACATCTCTAACCCCTCAGAGGCGTTGGAAACTTTGGTCTGGTGTCTTTATAGCTAAGCTTTGAGCTTTTGATGTCAGTTAGTGACGTTTTTGATATTGTGTAAAAAGTGTTAGTAATTTTCGTATGATTTCTATAAAATTGACAAGGTGCTTTATGCTGATAGACCAGAGTAGACAAAAGCACCTACCTCTAGACATCTGATGGCTGTAAGGACAAATCTTGAGAGCTAACATTGCACGTTGAACTGAACATTGTAGTACTACATATCAACCACAATCTATCATGAACTCACGTGCGTGTTCGAGTCCATCAAGGGAAAAAAAAGGTTTCTTGGTTCATTCCCCGCTTGGATTCAAGGTTTTTTTTAGTGAAAAGCGTATCCAAAAAAAAAAATTAGGTCTTGCTTGTTATATACCTGGCTCAGATACCATGTTTCTGTTAAAACATATTTTTTTGTCCAGTTTGATACAGTTTTTGAATAATAACAATAATTTCCCTCTAAACTCCAATGATGACAGTGTAAATCATATAGGACTGTAGACGAAACCTGTACGTGTTTGCAAGTGCTTCCAGAATCGATTCCACTGAATCGTAAGGTTTCATCTTGACTCTCGACGCGGGGTGATGTGTTGGTGTGTATTATAACAAACTTATATGCAAGTGTTCCTTAAAGAAAGTACTTGATAGTGTCAACTGGGATCCTTTGGGCAACGGAAGAGGTGGAAGACCCGTGTGTATTCGTGGATGAGATTGGTGAGACTAGAGTCTGGTGATGAGTGGAGAACTGAGTGGTAGAATATCATAGAGGCCATTTGAAGTGTACTGAGTTGGTGGAGATGATTACATACTATATATATATATATTTATATATATATATATATATATATATAAATATATATTATATATATCTATATTATATATATATACTATATATATTATATATATATATATATATATATATATTTATATATATAAAGTGCATACCACAGGAAAATGATAGGCAGAAATCCAAGGCGCTTTCGTCTTTACTATGATTATTGTCAAGGACGAATGAATTGCAGTTGGAAAGAAAGTTATCAGGTAACAAAAAGTCGAAATATCAGATGGATTTCTGCTTATCATTTTCCGGTGTGGCATTCGCTTATTTTATGAAGTCCACGTGCGTACCCTGCTGTGATTTTTTAAGGATACTATCGATATATATATATTATATATATATATTATATATATTAGAATATATGTATCTATATTATATATATATATATATATATATATATATATATATAATGTATTTATATTATATATATTATTTTGGTAGGTAGATAGGTAGTCTTCTTGTGTGATGAAATGAATATTCTCATTCAAAGATCTATGGCACTTTGTACAGGAAATTGACAGAAATACATGAATTTTTAACTCCAGTAGTGCCGAGTACTCACGGCAGTTATTCAAACAAATAATTTACCTCAAAACCTGAAGCTTCACAAACTAGCGGTTGGGTCTGCCCGTATCCCTTTGACTGCATTCGATTTTTGTTCTTTTCCTTCCATGTAAACTAGTATTTCTCCTCCCACGAAATTTAAAGAAAAAAAAACCACTTTTTTTTTTTTTGCTCATACTTCCCTAATCAGAAGACCGATTTCCTCGACTATTCATCTCGCCTAATTAGATTTAATTAGACCGAATTCGAGCCTAATAAGACGCCGGCCTTGCGTTTGTGATAAATGTAACCGGAAGCGACGCTAATTAAATCATTAACGGAACAGCCCCCCGGAATTAATTCCCACGGGATAATGTTATTAAAAGAAAAGCCATCAGTCACAATGCTCCCCCCTCCCCTTACGTGTCGTTAATTATAAGCGAACTCTGTATCTCACCACTAGGCCTATGAACGAGATAACGTTCATTATCAGCCTATTCTTCGAGGAAAAAAAAATAATAATAAAGGCCTAATAAAAGGTACAGTGGTTTCTGAGGTTGGCTGCCGAGTCTGTCCGTCTGTGTCTGTTTGGTAGAGAGATGCTGATAAGAGATAAAAGATTACGACTTATCATCCTAGCGAACAGGAGTTTGAAGTTGCTGTTTGCTTTTGGGTGTTGTTAGGACTAGGGGTATGTGGGGTTGGGGAGCGGGGGAAGTGGGGGGGAGGTGCGTGAATGTTAACGTTGGGGTGGGGATGGTAGGTGGTTTATGATGGGGGGATAGAGGCCTGGTGAAATTATGAATTTCTTAGGCCTATTGGTTTTTTATTATTATGATAATTGGGGTCCCTGATTTTTAGGTGGTGTTTATTAAGGGATTTATTTGTTTCTGCCATCAACTTAATTGCCCAGTTTAATAGCTCCCTCTCCCCACACCCTTCCCCTTTTTCCTCGCCCTTTCTTCCCTCCATCCTCTCACCTCGTCTCTCCTCCTACCTCTCCTCCTCCTCCTCTCCTCTCCCCTAACCTCTCGCCCTTCTCCTAATTCTCCCCTATCATCTCCCTCCCCTCCTATCCTCTCCCCACTCTCCTATCATCTCCTATCCTTTCCCTCACTTCCCTCCCCTCCCCTCCCCTATCCCCTCCCCTTCCCTCGATCCTCCCCTCTCCCTCCCCATCCTCCACTCCCTCTATCCTCTCCCCTCCCCCTCCTATCCTCTCCCTCGACTTCCCCCCCTTTAGCTCCATCACCTCCTCTCACATACCCCTTCCCTCCCCTCTTCTCCCACCCCCTCCCCCTCCTCTTCCTCTCCCTTCTTCCCCCTCCCCCATCCCCCTACCTGTCTTATGCATTCTGTTGACTCTCGTAAGTATGGCGCCATGACCGTTAATTATACCTGGTTAATCATTTCCACGACCTTCAGTATTTAGAAATTACCAAGAATTCGTTAGCTTTTCTCTCTTATTCAATTGTCTTCCTCTGCCTTCATTTCCGTAGCTTTCTTTTATTTTATTGCTTTTTGCTCATTCTCTGATGTCCTACGTGTTGATGACTATTCTCATCTTTTTTATTTTTAATTTTTTATTTATTTATTTATTTATTTAATTTTGATAAAGGATTATTTCATCAGAAGTTCAATAGAGACTCGATAACTTAATTGTCAATCAGTTTCCTTCGTGTGATTTTAAATAACAACATACATTAATTTCCATTAAGCTCCTAAATTCAAATCTTTTGAAAGGGAAAAGTCTAGAGTCTTATTGCTCTCATTACCATATGATTTTATCGGCCTTTTTACGTTGTTCATATAATTCTATATTTTATTTATGCTCATTTTTACATTATACATTTCATCGACGTGTCAGTTTGTGAAAAAGAAAACTACATCAGTACTACTGCGTAAAGCTTAAACTACGTTAGTTATTATTATTATTATTATTATTATTATTATTATTATTATTATTATATTATTATTATTATTATTATTATTATCGATGTGCTGATTTTTTATATTGTACATTTCATCCACGTTTCAATTATTGAGAAAGTAATATAGATCAAACATTAGTGTGCAAGGCTAAAGTATTAATTATTATTATTATTATTATTATTATTATTATTATTATTATTATTATTATTTCATAAAATTCTATATTCTAAATGTGCTAATTTTTGTATTGTACATTTCATGGACGTTTCAATTGTTGAGAAAGTAATATAGATCAACATTAGTGTGCAAGTCTGAAGTAGAATTATATTATTAATTATTATTATTATTATTATTATTATTATTATTATTATTATTATTATTATTATTATTATTATTATTATTATTGTTGTTGTTATTATTATTATCATTATTTTTTTTTTTTTTTTTTTTTTTTATCACAGTCCTCCAATTCGACTGGGTGGTATTTATAGTGTGGGGTTACGGGTTGCATCCTGCCTCCTTAGGAGTCCATCACTTTTCTTACTATGTGTGCCGTTTCTAGGATCACACTCTTCTGCATGAGGCCCGGAGCTACTTCAGCCTCTAGTTTTTCTAGATTCCTTTTCAGTGATCTTGGGATCGTGGCCTAGTGCTCCTATGATTATGGGTAAGAACGATTTCCACTGGCATATCCCATATCCTTCTTATTTCTATTTTCAGATCTTGATACTTATCCATTTTTTCCCTCTCTTTCTCTTCAACTCTGGTGTTCCATGGTATTGCGACATCAATGAGTGATACTTTCTTCTTGACTTTGTCATCAAACGTCACGTCTGGTCTGTTTTTCTTCTTGACTTTGTCAATCAACGTCACGTCTGGTCTGTTATTATTATTTATTATTATTATTATTTTATTATTTATTATTATTATATTATTATTATTATTATTATTATTATTATTATTATTCATAAAATTCTACATTTTAAATGTGCTAATTTTTATATTGTACATTTCATCGACATTTCAATTTTCGAGATAGTAATATAGATCAACATTAGTGTGCAAGGCTAAAGTGTTGTTATTATTATTATTATTATTATTATTATTATTATTATTATTATTATTATTATTATTATTATTATTATTATTATTATTAATTATTATTATTTTTGAAGGAGGCCCTCTTTCAAACAAGTCTTATTGAAAGATATTGCTGCATCAGTTGCATTTAACTTGTAAATAGATTTCTCTGTTTTTCGAATAATTGCTTTCTCTCTGCTACTTACAACTGGCGAGTATTGCGCCGCATATTACTCATCAGGAGGAGTCATTTCATGGATATTGTTTTACAAATTTATTTGTCACAATAAATAGATAAACAAGTAGGTTAAAATATGACGGAATTAGTGGAGAAACGTTGGCCACTAATTCGTCATATTTTGACCTATTTGTTTACCTATTTATTGTGACAAATAAATTTGTAAGCAATATCCCTGAATTGACTATTCCCGATGAGTAATATCGGTGCAATACTCGCCAGTTGTAATAGCAGAGAGAAAGCAATTATTCGAAAAACAGAGAAATCTATTTACAAGTTAAATGCAACTGATGCAGCAATATATTTCAATAAGACTTATTATTATTATTATTATTTTATTATTATTATTATTATTATTATTATTATTATTATTATTATTATTATTATTCATAAAATTGTACATTTCATCGACGTTTCCATTTTTGAGAAAGTAATATAGATCAACATTGGTGTGCAGGGCTGAAGTATTATTATTATTATAATTATTATTATTATTATTATTATTATTATTATTATTATTATTATTATTATTTATTATTGACATGAAATTCAAGCTACCAAAGAATATGGTGTAAATTAGGAAGAAGTAAGAAGAAGTAAAGAGAAATGCAGAAAGAAGAGATCTCACTCACTGACAAAAGCAAAATAAATGAACAAACTAATAAAAAGATAAAAATGTAAGTGAATAATGGTCCCATGCCCAAATTGACTGAACTATACAGGCAGGCAACGCAATTTCATGAAATAGATTTTTGCTTACTTCAGCGCTATAATAGATTAGGACGATAAGTTTCAAAAGAAAACTGCTGTGTACCGAAATTAGTATATGTTACATAAATGGGTTTTAAACTCTTTGTTTTGTAGTGAATTGCATGATGCTATTCGTTTAGAATTGTTATTGTGCGTTATTATATGTATGTATGTATGTATGTATGTATGTAGATAGATGGTGAACAAATGTAGAATTTTATAAATAATAATAATAATAATAATAATAATAATAATAATAATAATAATAATAATAATAAAATAACAATAATAACGTAATGATATAAAAATATACAGAAATATAAAATATAGAATTTTATGAACACCGTAAAGGTATATATATATATATATATATATATATATATATATATATATATATATATATATATATATATATATATAATATATATATATATATAGTATATAGTAATATATGCTATAATAATTATAGGATATATATATATATATATATATATATATGTGTGTGTGTGTGTGTGTGTGTGTGTGTGTGTGTTTGTGTATGTGTGTTTGTGCATAAGTGAGTGAACACGCGTTTTTACAAGACTATCTGAAATAAAGTAACCATGGACAGTTCCATGAAAAATAAAAAGAGATAACTTTTTTTTTAAGGATCAGGGAAAGATAAATTACCCAGAAAGACATTAAGAGGAACATTAAAGAAATGAAGATGGGGTAAAAAAAAAAAGAAAAAAAATATATCATTAATGAGTTCCCTTGGCCAGATGGGTTTGAAATGGGCAAAACATCGCGCTTTTAAAAAAAGAAGAAATGCATTAGTGAATTAAAGTGAAATTCGTCTTGTAGCATTTAGGAAGCTTTTATCCTGGGCCATTAACCCTCTCTTTAAGTTAGCCAGTTAGCGAGGTGGAGGACTTAGCAAGATGGAGGAGTTAGCAAGATGGAAGAATTTTTTTTCACTCTAATGATGGCTGTTTTTATTTTGGTCCCAATTTCACTCATTTTGCAGTGGCTTTTTTTCATGAAAAATTCGAAAATATTTTTTTTATTAATTTTTTTATTGGTATTCATTTTATTTTTGTCATTTTCGTTTTAGGCTTAGCAAGATGGAAGTATTTTTTTTACTCTAATAATGGGTGTTTTTTTATTTTGATCCCCATTTCGCTCATTTTCCAGTGGTTTGTTTTTTTTTCATGGAAAATTCTAAAAAAAATTTTAATTAATTTTTTTATTGGTATTCATCTCATTTTTGTCATTTTAGACTTAGCAAGATGGAAGAATTTTTTTTTACTCTAATGATGGGTGTTTTTTTTTTATTTTGATCCCCATTTCCCTCATTTTTCAGTGGCTTGTTTTTTCATGAAAAAATTCTAAAATATTTTCGAATTAATTTTTTTATGGTATTCCTTTCATTTTTGTCATCGTTTTAGACTTAGGAAGATGGAACAATTTTTTTTACTCTAATGATGAGTGTTTTTTTTTTATTTTGATCCCCATTTCACTCATTTTGCAGTGGCCTTTTTTCATGTAAATTTTTCATAGTGTTTTTAAATTGTTTTTTCATATTGATCATTTTATTTTTTGTCATCTTCGTTTCAGACTTAGCAAGATGGAAGATATTTTTTTACTCTAATGATGGGTGTTTTTTTTTCCATCACTATTTCACTCATTTTCCAGTGGCTTGTTTTTTCATGAGAATTTTTCAAATCTGTTTGAAAATTAATTTTTTTATTGGTACTCG
>NC_087213.1:60123045-60128045 GCF_015104395.2 Macrobrachium nipponense | reverse complement strand
CTCCTCAGCACTAGGAGGCTTCGTCTCGCTCCAGATTGGGAGTGAATAAGGGAATTAGATTATGCTGTACTAGATTGCATATATAGGAAGATCGAATAACGGTGTCTCGGCGCCTAAATTGTGTTAAAGCCCAAGGAAGGTATATTTGTTGTTTACGTTGTGTCTTCCTAACCCAGGAGAGAGAGTGTGTGATTTTGCAGTATTATGTATGTATGTATGTATGTATATTATATATATGTATATATATGTATACTAGTGTATATATATAATATATATATATATATATATATACATATATATGTATGTATGTATGGATGTATGTATGTATATAATATATACGCACCTACTTTTGTAAGTTTGTGTAATGATTTTATTTCACAAACTGTTAAATACTGATTATTATATACGTACATATAAATACATACACATACACACGCACACACACACACACACACACACACATATATATATATATATATATATATATATATATATATATATATATATATATATATATATGTATGTATGTATGTATTGTATGTATATATAATATATATATATATATATATATATATATATATATATATATTCATATGATTAGTGTATGTGTATTTATTTGTACGTATGTATATAAACACTCATTATTTAAAATAGTAATTCTTCATTGGCTTCCGAAAGGTGCCATTTCACCGAACATATTACAGAGATAATATTTTAATTATTGTTTCAAAATCACCAAAGAAAACTAGATTAAGAGTAAAGTTGAATGTTCTCGAATGTTAAAAATGCCTAGGCATTCCCCACGTCAGCCTTGGAAATACGAAGAGAATCATGAATATTCCAAAAGCAGCATAATCGAATCTTCAAAAGGAAATCATCATCAAAGATCAAATATTACTTCAGAGCAAAATCGAATTATTCATCAATCAAGCTTCAGAGAAAAACGCTAAAGTGTTTTGAGTTTCGTTGAAAAAAATGGATTATTATTCTCAGTGCGTCATATTACTAAAATTGAAAAGAAGCTATATTTTGTTTCAGTTTAGTGTTAATGGCTACATACACCCACATACCCCTATTATTAATATAATATAGAGATATATATGATATTATTTATATATTAATTATAATATCTATATATATACAATTAAGGAGATACATAATATATATTATATACGATATATCATATATATATATATATTATGTATAATACCACATACATATATGCAAGCGAATGATACGGAACAAGATAGTATTCCCTTATGTAATGCAGTCACGCGCATCTACTGTGATTTTTTAAGCATAATATTATATTAAATATAATATTATATATATATTATATATATATTAGAATATTATTTATATTAACATATATATATTTATCTATAGCTAATATAATCTAATATATATACACTATACTAATTTTTATATATTCAAATAGAATTTCAGCAAAGGTGGAATTACATACATCGCTTACATCATTTAGGTGGTGAATGCCATTCGTGGCTTAGTTGCTAAGAATATTGGTTTTTAATAGATTATTTGATTCAATCATGTTCCAGCACCTCTACAGCATAAGGGAGAAATTTCAGTGTGCTTGCTATTGTAGTTGTAGTAGTCGTCTTTGGATAATTTTATATAATTTGGTTAATTCTACGCCAGCACAAACAACAGAGGATGTAATACATTGTATATTCAATTACCTGTCTTGATATTGTATCAAATAAATTGGCCTTATACTGAAGATATCGGTCCTAACGCCAGCTTTAAGGTGACCACATTCTTAGGCCTATAGCTCGAATATTCTTTTCTTCTTAGAAGGTAGGAGGAGGAGGAGGCGTAAGAAGAAGAGGAAGAGTTGGAGGAGGTGGGAAGGGGTGGTTGGGGTTGGGGGGAGAGGGAAAGGGGTATATGTACATGGAGCTTTGGAGGCAAGAGGCAATTTTTAAGGATGCTCTCGTTCAAGAGCTCTCAACTCTGTAATAAAGACGGTTTTATTGGGATTTTCTTTTATTCTCTCTTTTTTTCATTTTACGATTTTAAAAAAGGGGGAGTGGGGGGGCCCGGTCGTCAGTAGGGAGTGGAAACTCCTGTCCTTCGGGAGTGGGGAAGGGGAGTTGGGAACTTGTATAGGATAAGGAGACATTGAAATGGTGCACACTTTGCAATTTTTTTTTTTTTTTACCACACATGGTTCAACTTTCCTGATTGGCACTTATGGTACGACTTTCCTGATTGGTATATATACGTGGTACAACTTTCCTGATTAGCATACACGGTACAACATTCCTGACTGGCATACGTGGTACAACTTTCCTGATAGGCATTTATACGCGGTACAACTTTCCTTATCGGCCTAAATATGGGGTACAACTTTCCTGAATGGTACTCATGGTTCAGCTTTCATATTTGAATGTTTGAATCTGTTCTTTTATTCTCTCTTTTTTTTCGTTTTACGATTTTAAAAAAGGGGGAGGGAGGGCGGTCGTCAGTAGGGAGTGGAAACTCCTGATTGGCGTACATGGTGAACCTTCCCTGAGTGGCACTTATGGTACGACTCTCCTGATTGGCATACGTGTTACAACCGTCCTGATTGGCATATATACGTGTTGCAACATTCCTCATTGGCATATATTGTCAATGAAATAATAATAATAATAATAATAATAATAATAATAATAATAATAACAATAATAATAATAATAATAATAATAATAATAATAATAATACCATCCAGTCGAATAGGATGACTGTGATAGACCAAAAAGTAGTATTCTAATTTCAGTAGGAAAAACCAAAAGATTTTTCGTAATAATTCCAAAAAGAAAAAAAGAAAACTACAGATTCTGGTCAGACGAGACTAAATATTTCGCGCTTTTATCTATTTTTTCAGATTAAAATGTCCTAAGTGAAAGTTGCACCATGAGTACCATTCAGGAAAATTGTACCATGTGCCCATGTGCACCAAACAAGAAATTTGAACCATGTGCACCAATCAGAAATGTTGTACCATGTATAGCAATCAGGAAAGTTGCACCATGTATATTATATGGTACAACTTTCCTGATTGGCATACATAGTACAACATTTCTGATTGGTGCACATGGTACAACTTTCCTGTTTGATGTACTTGGTACAACTTTCCTGAGTGGTACTCATAGTGCAACTTTCACTTAGGACATTTTAATCTGAAAAAATAGATAAAAGCGCGAAATATTTAATCTCGCTGACCAGAATCTGTAGTTTTATTATTTTCTTTTTGGAATTATTACGAAAAATCTTTTGGTTTTCCTACTGAAATTAGAATACTACTTTTTTTTAATTCTTCGACATTAGTTCCTAATTATTTAATTAGCGATGATTATTAAACTTTTTAATGATCCCAAAGGTTTAGAAATATGCTTGTTAACAGAAGCTTTAGTCAAGAAATCGCAAAATGGAAAATATTAGAATTTTGGATCGATGTTAGATGAAAATCAAGGAAGATTTATCCAAGTTAAAAAAAAAATAATAAATAAAATAATAATAATAATAATAATAATAATAATAATAATAATATAATAATAATAAGAATAATAATAATAATAATAATACCATCCAGTCGAATAGTATGTCTGTGATAGACCATAAAAGAAAAAGTAATAATAATAGTAATACTTTCGATGACATACTGTCTTTGTATCTAAATCTGTAAATGAGATTTAGGATTTGCATTTAAATGCAAGAAGCATAAACCCGTGACTGTTTTGCAAGCACTCTTAATTTGAGAAAAATTTCATGCAGTTCTCCAGAAGCAACAAGTAAAGCTCAAGAGAGAATTTAGGGTTAATAAGTCGTCTCCTTTTTTTATTATTATTATTTTTTCTTTTTTTACACTATCACTTGGTGTCTTCTTCTTTGCCTCTTCCTTGTTGCGTCAGTTTTGTTTCTTCTTGTTCTTAAATACATTTGTTTTAGCGTAAATCTCATTTATTACTGAAGAGAGTATTTTTAGTTTTACGAAATCTGCCGCATGTTTAATCAAAATACAAGACAGGGAATAAGGTTATTTGTATTGAAGTAACACGATTTTGAGAATTAAGTACGAGAGAGTGAGAGAGAACGAAAGGCAGAAAATGTGAAAGAGAGAGAAGAGAGAGAAGAGAGAGAGAGAGAGAGAGAGAGAGAGAGAGAGAATAGAATTTTATAGTATTACACAGATTTCTTGTTTGATTGTTATTTTTTTATTTTATTTTATTTTAGGAAATTCGAAGAGCAAATGATAGACAGAGTATCTCCTACCAAAGCAACCACGAGAGAGAGAGAGAGAGAGAGAGAGAGAGAGAGAGAGAGAGAGAGAGAGAGAGAAATCATACAGTATATTACATGGATTTCTTGTTTAGGAACTTCGAAGAGCAAGTGAGAGACCGATTATATCTCACACCAGTGTTAACAAAGAGAGAGAGAGAGAGAGAGAGAGAGAGAGATTGTACCTTCAACCAAAGCAGTAATCTCTGTGTTTCAGGGACACCTGTGTACCGCTGATTATCAGTATGCAACACGAACCTAACCTTGCAGGCAACCTTGAACTCTGCTAACTCTGTCCCCTCCTGAAAGGAGACACGATTCTGTATGGTCGTCTCCGACTGGATATTTATATTTATCAGCATTTGTTAACAGAATTGTCACATATATTTAAGAGCAGATGTTAACAGACTTTTAATATTTATTTAAGAGCAGATGTTAACACTTTTAGCATTTATTTGAGAGCAGATGTTAACAGATATTTCACATTTATTTAAGAGCAAAATGTTAACGGATATTTCACATTTATTTCAGAGCAGATATTAACGGATATTCCACATTTATTTAAGAGCAGATGTTAACAGATATTTCACATTTATTTAAGAGCAGATGTTAACGGATATTTCACATTTATTTAAGAGCAGATGTTAACGGATATTTCACATTTATTTAAGAGCAGATGTTAACGGATATTTCACATTACTTGAGGGCAGATGTTA
>NC_087213.1:60115545-60118045 GCF_015104395.2 Macrobrachium nipponense | reverse complement strand
CGTTAGCGACGCGCCTTTTAATCAAAGCGAACCGAAAGGTTTGGATATATATATTTTTTATTCGGTCTTGCTTTCATTATTTCTGTACGTAATGTTTTTCTGCGTCAATGGAGAGTGTTCCTCCTGCCAGATGCATTCAGTATTGCAAATGCAAGCCTCATGTACATCGTACCATTATTTAATTGTGGGGTTTTAAGCGAATGATTTGTAAGCGGTGTCTGTTTGTGTTTCTGTATTTGTAGGCTGTAGATGTAAATGTATATTTACGTTGATATATTTCGTTGATATATATCATTTATGTACTCTCTCCTCTCTCTCTCTCTCTCTCCCTTCTCTCTCTCTCTCTCTCTCTCTCTCTCTCTCGTCGTTATATATACATATATATATATTTATATATATATACTATATATATATATATATTATGATATATAGATACATGTATGTGTGTGTGTGTGTTGTGTGTGTGTGTGTGTGTATGTATGTTTATTTATTTATTTATTTATTTATAGTTATAATTACACCGTTGTGGATTTTTTCACCAATTTATTCATTACTGTTTATTATGATGAAAAGTGAGTCTGATTATATTGATAAAATGTAAGTATCAATGAAATTGATCTCCTGCCTGAGCCCAAAGCCTTAAATGAAAATTAATTCCTTTATGATGAATGAAACGAAACTAATCAAACATAAGATATCTGAATAGCATATACCATAGAGTGAGGAATTATGTTAATGTGATTAAACAAAGACAGGATATACACTCATACACTCATACACTCATACTCTGACCAGCTCCCTGTCTCCGTTATTTGTGCTCGTCCCTTCAAATGGCAAATGGGTGAAGAGTATTTTCACCTTTACTGTTGTTCTTAGCACTTCTAAGTCATTAGCGGAAGGCAGGTGGCAGCAGGCCTGTGTGTGGGAACGAGAACACTCGGAGTTTGCGGGAGATTTTTAGTTTTGGTGTCTTTTTTTTTTTGCCCAATTTTTTTATATCTGAGTGTATTTACTCGGGGAGTAAGCCTACAAACTACTTTGTTGTTGCTGTTGTTGTTGTTGTTTTTGTTTTGTGTCCTTTTTTTTTCTTTTTTGTGCAATTTTTTTTGTATCTGAGTGTATTTTCCGTAATTTTTTTAACTTATTCGGGGAGTAAGCCTACTAACTACTTTTGTTGTTATTGTTGTTGTTGTTGTTGTTATTCTTGCTGTTTTTGGGGGAGGGGGGCCAGGAAAGCCCTATGTTTGTGTGGGGGTATTTTTTTCCAATTTTTTTTATATATCTAAGTGTATTTTCTGTAATTTTTTCGCTTACTCGGGTAGTAAGCCATCAAACTACTTTGATGTTTTGTTGTTGTTCTTGCTGTTGTTGTTTTTTTGGGGGGCTAGGAAACCCGTATAGAAAAGACTAAAAAATTCCCTGAAAAAAGCATTTCACTTTGAGTTAAAGATACAGGAAATTTAGGATAGGATATTTATGATTTACTTATTGGAATGAAAATGTAAAAAAAATAAATAATGTGCATGTTAAACAGTAAAGAAGAATTATTTCTAGTAGAGTATAGCGTATTTATTTTAATTTTCTTTGGTGAGACAATGCTCTATTTGACCGTAGATTTTAGCATGCGCATTGATTAATCTGGAGGTCAGATTACGCCTTGTTAGTTTTGTATGATTGTGTGTATGTGTGTGTTTGCATTTTAGGTCCTTTTTTCTATCTTAGGTATATTTCACGTCACTTTTTAATTTTTTTCTTACTAAATTTATTCCTTGTTTTTTACAACAATTTCATCATCAGAGTTTATTGATGGCGTCGCTGGCTGGTATATTACTCGAGACTTTTTATGTATATCATGTTTTACGAGAAGGCAGAAACTGTGTTCTCTTTACCTTCGTTTCATTGTTTTAGTCTTCATAAATATCTTCTTTGTAGATTACATCATTATAACGATGTTTGCATTTATCCATACATTATTATTTAGGCAACTCATTTCCGTAGAATTTGATGGTATTATATAGATGGAAAAAAATCTTTGTTAAAAATTTAATGCATTATTAGTTATGATAGTATCTTACTGGTAAAATAATTCTTTTATTTGTTCTTTATTATGTAAACAAAAATTTTATTCATGGCATTATATAATTAGTTATTTTCAAATATTCGACCACGATAAACTGGCATTACATTTTCAAGTGTGGCTCCATTAATACGTTGCCAAATTCTCGGTTAAAACCAAATGTTTTAAAAGATTACAACCGGAGAGGTCAGACTAAGATACATCGAGAAGTATTTATCAAGAAAGTTATCTTATTAATAAGCAAGTTCACCCCACAAACCCTCGTACGTAACTTCCCCTAAATAGAGTTAAGTATATCTTAGTTTAACCAGACCACTGAGCTGATTAACAGCTCTCCTAGGACTGGCCCGAAGGATTAGATTGCTTTCTTTCGTGGCTAGGAACCAATTGGTTACTTATCAACGGAACCTACAGCGTATTGTG
>NC_087213.1:60100545-60113045 GCF_015104395.2 Macrobrachium nipponense | reverse complement strand
AGATTTGTTTTTATGAATTCAAAGATAGGTCTCTCAAAAAGCGTTTATTGCACTTCATACACATTAAAAGAGAATTGAAAGATACTATGTCTCTAAATATCACTGACTGCGAGCTTTGCTCAAACGATATCATTAACGATTTGATGTCAGAAGTCCCTTTGAAGCTCTGAAGCAGTAGTATTTACATCTCTCGTTTTATGAATCGAATTTTATTTGAGGTTCTCACTTTTAAGTATTGATCATAAGCTTTACCACTATGATTTTTTTAATATAGTCTTTTCAAAATCCATTTATGTCATTTTTTTTAATGGCGCGCCTAAATTACCTTCATTGATATGTATCTATCATATTTGGAAAACAATAGATGCATGTGAAAAAGCATTAGGACTTTTTTTTCTGAATCGTATTTTCTTTTATTTCATTCGAATTCAATAGTTTGAATGCATATGAAATACTTCATAAGAGAAGCGTGTAATTCTATAAAGCTGCCCTACGCAATTGCGAACTGTTAGAAAAACTTTTTTTTTTAGTTTTGAAAATAATAATAATATTTTTTTTTCTCTTTTTAGTCTATCACAGTCATCCTATTCGACTGGGTGGGGTGGCTTTTATAGTGTGGGGTTCCGGGTTGCATCCTGCCTCCTTAGGAATCCATCACTTTCTTAGTATGTGCTCTGTTTCCAGGAGCACACTCCTCTGCATGAGTCCTGGAGCAACTTCAGCATCTAATTTTTCCAGGTTCCTTTCCAGGGGTCTTGGGATCGTGCCTAGTGTCCCTATGGTATATCCCATATCCTTCTTACTTCTATTTTGAGGTCCTATTATTATTATTATTATTATTATTATTATTATTATTATTATTATTATTATTATTATTATTAATGTTGTATAGATATATTAAAATAAAATCAGGTCGTTTTTCACGGCTGGGTTTTATTATTTACAATATGAACTATTATTTTTCCCATTTTACGTCTGCAAAGAAACTAAAAGTGTCAATATTTTTAGAATTACTACTTCACTTTTTTTTCTCGCCATCAAAGAAATGGCATAGATTTGTATTGACAGATACATTTTACATTTTTGTTGCAGCCTCTGGATAAAAAAGAAGAAATATTTCTCCAAAATATCACAGGTGTAAATCATAATATCGTACGAATTAATACTTATTTCCAGTTTATAATAATGAAATTTACATAAGCGGTTGACCATAACAGACATAGTTCAAGTATGAGACGAAAGTTTAATTTTTAATAATAATTCTTTGTTTGCTTTTATCATCTACTTGTAGAATTAACACGTCATCCTTTGTATAAACCATAAAACCCATAAAGAAAGCTAAGAAAAATAAAAAGCATTCCCTTAGAATTAAAAAGAGAGAAAATTTATTCTATTTTTGTCAGAGGCGAATCTGTCCTACCGGGTGACGAGATTGCCGTGTTGGACGAATCGTACCTGTCCACTTAATAACGACATAAAGCGTCACCAGTTAATGCGCTGCCGTGGAACAGAGTTAGGGCTCGAATTTGCATCTAAATTTGAATTTCTGAATCTAGCGGTAACAGAGTTGCCACTGTGGCGACGGTTTGCCACAGGGGAGAGAGAGAGAGAGAGAGAGAGAGAGAGAGAGAGAGAGAGAGAGAGAGAGAGGTGGTTAGCCTGGGTGACAAGTTGAATGTAATATGTATGAGTATTTTGTGATACATTTCATAATTGTGGCGTAAGACTGTAATGTATTTATGTATGTATGTATGTATCTCTGTTTCAATTAATTATGTATTCAGGAAATTCATGGATAGGCTACGCGTGGGAGCTCTGCGTGGGTGAAAAAGTGATTGAACAAATAGCTTTCCAAAGTAAATATCTATACTCTACATATATAACAAATAACTGAGTTATGAACAAATAAGTAACAAATAATTCTGATAAGTATGAAGACACTACAACGATTTATAAGTAGACAATAACTTTAACAATGATAATAAAATAAATAGCTGCATCATCATAACGACAAATAAAGAGGGAGTCAGAAAGGAACAACAAACAAACAAATAACTACCATAGCTAAAATGTCATCTTATATAACTATCTATGTGGCCTCTCTCCTTTCACTAAACCCCCAACCCTCCCCCCACCCCGCCCCTGTAGCATGTCACCTGTAAAATGTAATTGTGGTTGCAATTCGCCTCTATTTATCCTCGGGGTGCTGCAATTCGTCGACTTACATGGCCCACCTTTATTGCTCCTTTCGCTGCTGCAAAGGGCTACTTGCTTGCTTGTTGCTTCTTTTATTGGAGGCCTGTGAGTCACGTGAGCGCGCGTGCGTGCGCAGTTTCGCTTTGCGGTTGCAAATCCCATTGGTGGATGAGGGGTAGGGATGGTTCTGTGGGTCTGAATCGAATTAAATAACTTTTTTTTCTCTCCACGTGTGTATATACTATAGTAGATTCACATCAACCGTGCATCTGATAGGCCAGTCCCTTACTACGCTCCTGATTGGCTGTTGATAAGCCAATCACAGGGGTGGGAACTCTCAGTCTCTCACGAGAGTTCACATAGGCAGGATGTATAATCCACTTCTCCTGAGGGATACGTCTTTCAAAAGTATCCCTCAGGAGAGGTGGAACATCATACATCCTGCCTATGTGAACTCTCGACAGAGACTGAGAGTTTCCAGCCCTGTGATTGGATTATGAACAGCCAATCAGGAGTAAGGGACTGGCCTAGACATCAGATGCACGGTTGATGTGAATCTACTATAGTATGTGTATACATATGTGTTATATAATAATATATTATCTATATATATATATATATATATATATATATAGTGTATACAGTGTGATATACATAATATATATATATGATAGTATATATATATATATATATATATATATATATGTATATGTATATATATATCCTTTTATGGCGCAGTATTCATTGTAATTATCTTCTACTGAATTCTGATGCACATGAGGCATTAAGTATTCTAAGGCAACATTTCTCTAATCCCCTTTGTATCCCCTTATACTTAAGGCCAAAATTCCAAAGGAAAAAAACCACAATTTTTGTTGCTTCGTTCCATTTTATTTTCTTCTGCCAACAGCTGTTTCAGCCATTTATAAGTTTCTTATATCATGGGCTACAGTAGATCCAAACTACGACGACTTTCTGTAATACAACTGAGCACAGCTAAAAATCAAACGTGAAAACGAACACGTAAAAAAATGCAGCGATATACCTGTGACAATTGAAAAAAATAATTCAGTTTTAAATTGTTATCAGTTTGGCAACTTTTAAATTTCAACCAGGAATAAAAACAACCAATGGGTAAATGAAGAAAAAGAATTAATACAATAATGACAGGAGGCCTGTAATTATTGTGATATATATATATATATATATATATATATATATATATTATATATATATATGATATATATATATATATATATAATATATATATATATATATATAATATATATATATATATATATATATATATATATATATATTATATATATATATATATATATATATATATAATATATTACAACCTCAAGGAGCCATGCAGCAGCCTTATGTGGATGTTAATGAAATGAAATAACTTAAATATGCTGTGTGAAACTCTCAGCCACGGTCCATGAAACTTTCAGCGACGGCCCGGTGGTGGCCTGTGTTGTTGACACCTATAGCCGTGTCAGACGCATGATCATGGGTGACTTTAAACCTTAAATAAAATACAGACTGTTAAGGTTAGAGCTCTACATGTTGGTATGTTTGATGACTTGAGGGTGGATGATCAACATACCAATTTGCAGCCCTCTAGCCTCAGTAGATTTTAAGATCTGAGGGCGGACAGCAAAAGTGCGGACGGACAGACAAATAGCCATCTCAATAGTTCTCTTTTACAGAAAAACTAAAATGAAAACTGGAGCCCAATAAAAAGGAAAAATCGATAAGGAAAGAAATTCCCAGATTCTGGTGAGTTATATATGGAGTTGGAAGTTTCTCCTGCTGTAGGAGAGAGAAAGTAATCTTTAGCCTAGGCATCTGCATTGCGAGGCTCACTTCTTCAGCAGTCACAAGGCCCTGATAGCTATCCTCTTGGTGAACAATTGCTGCTGGATTGCTCCTTGAGGTTGTAATTGTAATTTTATATTTTAAAATGTATCTCTCTCTCTCTCTCTCTCCTCTCACATATATATATATATAGATATATATATATATATATATATATATATATTATATATATATACATATAATATATATATATAAATACTGCTTACAGGCCTCCTGTCAGTATTGCATTAATTTTTTCTTCATTTACCCAATGGTTGTTTTTATTCCTGGTTGAAAAAAAAAACTGTCATTGTTAAAATTGATATCAACAATTTAAAACGGAATTATTTTTTTTCAAATGTCACAGGTACATTTCAGTGTTTTCACAGCTTATGATCTGTATTGTAAACACAGACTGGCCTTTTATATTCAGCTAACAAAGGAATCTCTCTCTCTCTCTCTCTCTCTCTCTCTCTCTCTCAAATTATCTTTTTCTAGGCTCACTACCGATGAGACCGGGGATCGATCCGCGTACGGGAAAGGAACGAAACAGCCCCTTGTTCTAGGTACCCAAAGTACCTCTGCGAACCTAGGTAGTGTATTTTGCACCTGGTTGTTAAATGATTGTTGTGAGTCGTAACCGGGAGAGAGAGAGAGAGAGAGAGAGAGAGAGGGACTAAGACGTGAGTGATCAGTGCTCCCTCGAAATGGAGACAGTTTTATCATTATTATTAAAATAAAAAGGGTCTCAGCATACAGTCTCTCTCTCTCTCTCTCTCTCTCTCTCTCTCTCTCTCACACACACACACACATTTTGTTTACTAAATATTAGACCAGCAAAAATTAGAAAACACACCACCAACGATACGAAAAGTAGTATAAAATTATAGTATAAAGTGGCAAAAAAAAAAAAAAACATAGAATAACATTGGAATCATTAATACGTAAAATCTCACACATAAACGACCAACCTATTGACACCAATAAAAAAACATTTAAAATCGAGTGGAGATGTAAATAAAAGTTAGGTCATTAGAGAATGTAGGTGTTCGTACCCATCAGCTCAAGATCATTTCGCGTCTTTTTGGGGGGCGATTCTGCTGAAGGAAATGATGACGTTGATGGCCGGTGTGTGTGTGGGGGTGGGGGGGAGAGGGGCTTCGAAAATAGTGATCCCTGTCTCTGTTGATGACACCGGCTGTGACGTCAGCAGAGTGTGTGTGTGTGTGTGTGTGCGCGTGGTGAGGTTGATGTTGATGATGATGACCTGTTGTGAATTACGATCTCGACAGTTGATGGTTATCTTACTTCCTTGATGAGAGTTCTCTCTCTCTCTCTCTCTCTCTCTCTCTCTCTCTCTCTCCTGTCAGATGAGATATAAAGATTAGATTTACCTCTTCTTTTTCCGTAATTTTTTTTTTTTTTTTTACATTTGTAAGGCACCAGCTGAATTTTTTAACATCTGATTATTCTTGTTAAATGGATTTTCACACATTGTTTTATTTTTCGTATGCATATAAAACAGCAATAGTAAACGGACAGTAAATTCTGCGTTTAGATTCCTCCCTACACAGTCTTCGACCAGCCTCTCACCTAACTTTTTCGTCTATAATTATGCAGAATGAAGATGCCTTTGCCCGATTTTCGTGACGGAACTTTACGTCCCTGGGGTTGGGAACTTGCTGTCTCGACCCTCCCTTACATTACACCCATTTTTACCGTAAGGCGTGAACTGGTCCCATCATACTTCCTAACAATGAAGGTGGAAGGGGGTGAGGGTGGGGTGAGCCAAACTCTGCTAATAGATATAACCAGACACCCAGCCAGCCGCCTGGTTGCTAACGAGATCGGTTGTTTGTTTACAAAGTTGCAACCGCGAACAGGCATCGCCCAACAGAAGACGCCCAGAATGGGTGACCAATGCCAGATGGGTTAGTCATTGCATGACGGCCCAGCTCTCTCCCGTTTAAGGACAGGAGGGGAGGTGGGTAGGATGGGGAAGGATGGGAACATGAGGAGGAGGAGGAGGAGGAGGATGGAGGGACGGAAAAGGTTCTATACGGGTTGTAGGAGGAGCCACATGAACTTTGATGTACCGCATAGCGGCAGCCACGTTTCCTCTCCATCTTTTTTTATTCTATTCTATTTTATTTTATTTTGTATTTTTTTTTTGTTCGCGGATGCTGAGACTAAGCTTCTTTATTTGATGAAAAATCTTGTCTCTCTCTCTATCTAGCTCTCAAAGGGCGAAGGTTGAACGAGAAGGGAGGAGGTATATATATAAATAAGCCTTCCTCCCTTCCCCACCCCCTACCCTTACCCGCTCCCCCTGCTGTCGCCCTCTTAGACGGTGATGATTTATCTCCCAAGGGGTTGAGAGTGTTGTTCTTCAGCTGGTAAAACATCCGTTGTTCTTCCGTTATCCATGATAGTTATTGATCTTCTTTCAACAATCGAGAGATGAGAGACGGCGGTTTTCCCCGCTGCCAAATGTCAGGTGAGGGGGGTTGTGTGTTTTTGATGTTTTGATGTCTGTCTGTGGAAAGCACACACACAAACACACACATATATATACATATATATATATATATATATATATATATATATATATATATATATATATATATATATTTGTATATAATATAATATATCTTTTTTATTCATTTATACCCTGTGTTTCATTTTCCTTGATGCACATTTTCAAACACACACACACACATATATATACATACATATATATATATATATATATATATATATATATATATATATATATATATATATATATGTAATAAAGACGATGAAAACAGAAGTTCTCTGTATGTATCAAAGTATACTTGAATAAATGTTGACAAGTAATGATAAAATCTAAACTATTCCACTTAATACGCAAAAAAATTAATTCAGTCGATGTATATACTATATACATAAGTTGGCCGATTAAATTTTTGCTTTAATTTTTGCGTACGTAGCGTAACGGTATAGATTCCGTTACCTCTTATGATTTGCGTTAGAATCATATCCTGACGCTGACAGAGGATAGTTTTGTAATTCTTCACCCTTTTCCTACTCGGGTGCGCAAGATCAAGACGCGCGTATAATTCTTGCGTAATACGAAAGTCATTATCAAGAGCGAAAATAAAGTTCCGCTACGCCTTTGCCATGTCACTCCATCTTCAGCTCCGTAAAAGGAGAGTTGATAGCTGGCGTTAGGAACGTTTAAACGTTTATCAAAACGGAACGCATCACCAAAAGTCGCAACAGTCGCTCTCTGTGCGTTACGCATCTCGGTAAGCGACGAATCAATTAATAGGGAAGTTGGTTACGGAACGACGTGCAGAAACGCGTCACCAGTAGTCGCTCTCTGTGCGTTACGCATCTTGGAAAGCGACGAATCGTCAAGACGCAAGTCGTCATTCATCCAGCGACTAAATGGAACGTCACACACACACACACACACACCAAATAGTCGCTTTATCCGTTCGTTACGCAGGGAACCAGTAGAGAGTGAGAGAGAGAGATTCTGTCACTTCTTAGCGACGAAAACAAAAGTGACTCGGAATCAATATAGTTGGGCTGTGGAGTCGCCGGTTGTGACAGGGTCATTAGTGCCAATTAAAACTCGATCTCCCGGCTCAAAACATCGGCCGGCCGGAATGGGAAACGGATTGGGAATCGGACACCATGTGGATAAGCCAAGCCCGTTCAAAACCCTTCATTATCTAACTTCTATCAACATCTGGAACCAGTGGTCAGCCTCCCCTCCCCTTCCCCACCTCCTCCCTCCCCTCCCCTCCCCCCTCCCTCCCTCCCATCCCTCCCTCCCCTTCCTCCTCCTACTCTTTATTCCCCTTCCCATTCTACTCCCTCCCCCCCCCTCCCATTCCTTCCGTTATCCCCCTCCCATTCACACCCCCTTTAATTCTACCCTTTCCCCTTTCCCCTCCTCCTCCATTCCTCCGTAATCTCCCTCCCCCTCTTTTTTCATCCCATTTTTCATTCATTCTATTTCCCCCTCCTCCTCCTCTTCATTCCTCCTTCCCATTCTACTCCCCTCCCCATCCTCCTTCCTATTATTTTCCCCCTTTTCCCCCTTTTCCTATTCCCTCCTTAATCCCCTCTCCCCTCCCTCTCATTCTACTCTCTTCCCCTTCCCTCCTCAAAATCCCCTTCCCCTTCCCGTCTTCATCCCTTTTCCATTCTACTCTCATCCCCCCACCCACCCTCTCTAATCTCCCCTCCCCTTCCCTCCCCTCCCCCATCCATCCGCAATCTCCCTCCCCTTCCCGTCTTCATCCTTTTCCATTCTACTCCCATCCCCCACCCTCTCTATCTCCCCTCCCTTTCTCGCCCCTCCCCTCCCCTCTTGTTTTAATCCTTAACAATCCTTGGAGAGGGCATACATAGTACTGCATACAACGTACTAAATTCAGTATTTAGTATTAAATTTCAGGAAACCGGTTTATTGTGGTTCTCCTTGGCAAATAGTTATTATTATTATTATTAATTATTATTATTATTATTATTATTATTATTATTATTATATTAATTTTCTTTCGTCAGTTTTTTTTTTCTTCCCGTTCACCGCAGGGTAATTCAATTCGGCAAATGTCTTGAAAGTTATGTGGTTTTTATTTTATATATTTTTTTTAGATGAGTATCCGTGAGAAGTTCGTTAATTAGTTCCGCTTTGCTGTGCATGGTTGAATCTGCGGCCGTCTTGAGACATATTGCAAGCACATGCATGTGTGCTTCTGATTAAGAGCTTCTGTGTGTTGCGTGCGCACACACGCACAGACATCCACACACACATATATATATGTGTGTGTGTGGCGGGCATCCACATACATTGAAACTGTTTCCTATCAAAAGTAGATTTTTGTTGACTCCCCTCCTACTTCAAAAGCTTTAGATATGAAAGGAATGAAGGAGAAGGGTAGAGATACATTTAAGGGTAAACAGAGAGAGAGAGAGAGAGAGAGAAATTCGTATTGAAATGTACAATGTTATTGTTATTTGAGCAAGGATACTGGCCCCTTCAGTAGCTTTTACGTGATTCAAGATATTTGATTCTGCAGAGGCTAGTGGAAGGTATCTGTTTACCATTTATTACTGCATTCATGACATTGTTCATTGGCCCTACTTTGGAATATGCGTGCATTCTGTGCATTTACGAACCCATGCATACAGCAAGAACTCCTTCATAAGGATACTCTTGTATTGCTAGAAAATATTTGCATTGCATTTATGCTTCATATGGATCTTGTGTGCTTTACTATGGAGGAAATGGAATTACAAATACGTTTGAATGTATTTATGTATGAGAATCATCGTATGCTTAGCTAATGCAAAGAATATTTATATTTTGCAGTGTAGTGTTGAAGTTAAGGAAAAATACAAGATGGGAGCAAGCCATTATGTAGGGATTGATTAGGTTTTCTGTTACTGGGAAATAATAATGACCAGATTCCGATTGACTAGAATTAAAACAAAATACAGTTCCGTTTTTATTCACGAAAGCTGTACATGTGATCGATATCTTGTCTAGAATTAGCTCTTTTTCAAGAAACACTAACAAACTAACCCGTGAAGTAGCTTGTTCTTCAAGAGCAGTATTGTTGTGGAATATAATTTATGAAATATTATATTTTCAAAAAAAAGTCTACTCACAATGTCATCATTTCATCTGTTCGTTACCAATCGAATTTAGTCATAAAGTCATAAAGGTTTATTTCTCCTATCGCATTTATAGCTATTAAGTCACAAGGCTTTATTTTTTAAAATCAAATTTATCGGTATAAATTTAAAAGGCAATTTTTTGTAATCGAATTTATATTTATAAAGTTAAATGACTTTATTTTTGCAATCAAGTTTATATAGTTATAAAGTCTTAAGACTTAATTTTCGTAATCGAATTTACATTTTAAAGTTAAACGACTTTATTTTCACAATCAAGTTTATAGTTTTAAAGTCTTAAGACTTAGTCTTTTTAATCGAATTTACATTTATAAGACTAAAAGACTTAAATTTTTAATCGAATTTATCGTTATAAAGTCGAAAGATTTAATTTTTTAAATCGAACTTATAGTTATGAAGTGAAAAGATTTAATTTTTTAAATCGAATTTATACTTATAAAGTTGAAAGACTTTTTATAATTGAATTTATAGTAATAAAGTCAAAAGACTTAATTATTGTAATCGATTTTGTAGTTACAAAGTCAACAGACTATTTTTGCAATCAAGTTGGTAGCTATAAAGTCTTAAGATTTAATTTCTATAATTGAATTTATAGTTATGAAGTGAAACGATTTAATTTTTAAAATTGAATTTATAGTTATGAAGTCAAAAGATTTAAATTTTTTAATTGAATTTATCGTTATGAAGTCAAAAGATTTAATTTTTTAAATCCAATTTATAGTAATAAAGTCAAAAGACTTAATTATTATAATCGATTTTATAGTTATAAAATCATAAGACTTAATATTTGTAGTAGAATTTATTGTTAAATAGTCAGAGGATTTAATTTTTGTAATCGAATTTATACTTACAAAATCAAAGGCCTTTATCATTATTGCCCCAGTCCAAAGCAATTATTTGTCAACGGACATTTTAATCTAACAAAGTCTAGACTTGAACATTTTTTTCCCATTGGCTATTTTGCATCAAGGCAAGGTAAACGTTACAACAGGTTCCACTGAAGAGCCCAAACAGCTCTTCAGCCAGTATCCTGCGCTAAATTAGTTAAATCCGAATTTATCGAGTACCGTGTTGTCGCAGAGCAGGTTTAGCCGTTGTAAAAGCTTATAATTATTGCTTGTGCGAGCTTATCCGTTGAATTCTAGACTGGCAATGGTCAGTATATCCTCGTGGATGTATGTATGTATGTATATATATATATATATATATATATATATATATATATATATATATATATATATATATATATATATGTGTGTGTGTGTGTGTGTGTGTGTGTGTGTGTATGTATGTATGTTATGTATGTTATATATATACATATATAAATAGATACATATATACATATACAAATATTCCTATATACGTATATTGTATATATGTAATTTGTATAATATATATATATATACATATACATTTTTATATGTATGTATGTATGTATGTATGTGTATGTATGCATGTCTGTGTGTGTTGATTGGGAGGACGGCTGTCGGTGTTTTTAAATCAACCTGGCTTAATGCCAGCACGGGCCCTTTTCTGGAAAATAATTTTTTTTTATCCTGTGCACTATGTTGGAACAAGGATTTTTCCTTGTGCGTTTAATAAGTCTTTTGTCAAAAACATCTGTTTTTTCTTCATTTGCGAACAGAACTTTTACACTGGGTAGTTATACCCTAAGTAGCTTTTGCTTTTTTTAGATATACATCACGAAGCCTGCAATTGCCTTTTCCTTTGCATTGCAATATTTTTTTTATTCGCTTGATATGACTTGAGTGCATTTATTTTTTCACCATAGAATTTATAACAAAAAATTCTCAAAACCTCAAACCAATACTACATGCTCGCAGCGACGTCAAAATATAAAACTTAATTTTTCTGCTCCGTGTCTATGCCATTCCAGTGGCTTAGCCATTCCTTACGGAATCGCTAACCGTTCCAAATGGAATGGAGTAGTAATACCTCACTCCTAAGAGGTTTACTTACTTAGGGGAACTGCAGAGCAAAGAGTATCGATCATATTATGGACCCTGGGAGGACTGGAATAACATGAAGAGGGCCCTGACAGATTTTATGCACATCAGAGCCAATAACAGACCCTTATCGAAAGTTATTTTGGTAAGAAGAAGAAGAAGAAGAAGAAGAGAGGAGGAGGAGGAGGAGGAGGAGGAGGAGGAGGGCTGTCTTCATGTTATGCACATCAGAACCAATAACAGACCCTCATCGAAAGATATTTTGGTAACAATTAAGGAAGAAGAATAAGAAGAAGAAGAAGGAGGAGGAGGAGGAGGAGGAGGGCTGTCTTCCTGCCCCGTATGCGGGTGGATGTATGAAGAGAAACTGACCATCTGAATTATTTTTATTTTTGTCTTTATTTTCATATTTTTTTGCTTTTGTTTTTCCGTATTTTATCAGAATGGTCAAGTTTAGCTGCTCCGGTAATGTAATTAAAGATATTCTAAACATTATATGTCAGTACTTTGATTACCGCCGAGAGCTTTGATTAGAAGAAACCACTTTGCTTGCAAAGGAAAACGAAGAAGAATAACAGTAGGAGAGTTATGCCTGTTGGTTTAAAGTGTCTGAAGGTCCACACCAGTCCTCCCAACAGGATTTCCCACCTGACCACACTGGGGCCGCCCAAGGGTAAGAGCCCGTGCTGGCACAAGACCGATGAAATCTAAACGAAGTAACCAAAACCACCTTGGATGAGAGTCATGTGCCTTACCAAGGCAAGGGCCCCGTGC
>NC_087213.1:60050545-60098045 GCF_015104395.2 Macrobrachium nipponense | reverse complement strand
TGTAGGATCAATTGCTTATAAACTATCTAAATATCTTACTAAACTGTTATCCCCGCTACTAGGAACTGTATCTAATTCACACATCCGGAATTCTCTTGATCTTGTGGAAAAATTAAATAACATTGTACTAAACCTTAGCGATATTTTTGTCAGTTTTGATGTATGTTCCTTGTTATCAAAAGTCCCTATTGACTCTGTGCTAGAATATTTAAGTAATGAACTTGTACTGCATGAATTGCCTATGTCCGTTAGTCACATAATTTCCTTAATTAAGTTATGTATTTGTGATTGCAGATTTATTTTTAATGGAGAATATTACCAACAAAGATTTGGTATGGCCATGGGTAACCCTTTATCACCTCTCCTTTCAAACTTATATATGGAATGTTTTTGAGAGACAACACCTCCAGAATATCACACTTATCCCCTTAAAATGGTACCGATATGTCGATGATATCTTAGTAGTCTTACCTGGTGGTATCGATGTAAATGATTTACTGTCTAAATTGAATAATTTAGTGCCATCCATAAAATTTACTGTTGAAATTGAAAATAACAATGTCATCCCTTTCCTAGATGTATTAATACATAGGGAATCTTTCCAATGCAAATTCAGTATTTATAGAAAACCCACAAATAATTTTACATATGTACATTTTTATTCTGGCCACCATCTTAATATTAAAATTTCAATTTTTTTCTTCTATGTTCCTACGTGCTTTGCGTATCACGAGTCCACAATATCTGGACCAAGAAATAGAATACATAAAAAAGATAGGAAACGATCTCTGCTTCCCACCTCATTTAATTGATTTATGTTATCAAAAAGCTGACAAAAAGTTTTATAGTGTTGCTATTAATGAAAAAGAAATGCCTGAAAATGTACTTAGCTTACCTTATTTTCGTGGATTTGAAACCATAAAATCAATATTTAAATCGTTTAATGTTAATGTAGTGTTCTCTTATAACAATACCATTAAAGATATGCTAATTAAGAATAGTCCCGTAACAAATCACATCATTTACAAAATTCCTTGTAAGGATTGCCCATCGTTTTACGTTGGTCAGTCAAGTAAAAATTTATGTGTACGTATTAAGCAGTATATGTATTCAGTTAGAACAGCCCAGACTTCAAATGCACTGTTTATCCATCTGAGTGAAAAATCTCATTGTATTAACTGGGGTGATACCTCGGTAATTGCTAGATCTAATGATTGTTTCAAGAAATTTAGTGGAATCGGCAATTATACAAATCACTAATAAAAACAACCTAAATCTTAGTCTGGGAATGTACCATTTGGACCCATATATTTGTAAGATGTTTATGAAGGACCTTAAAATAAATGAACAACTAATAAATTAGTCCCACATGTATATAGTTATTATTTCTTTCTGTCTGTCTGTCTCTCTCTCTCTCTCTCCTCTCTCTCTCTCTCTCTCTCTCTCTCTCTCTGGTTCGATATTCTCTCTCCCTCTTTCTCTTGCTCGATATATATATATTTATATTTTCTTTCGTCTTTTCATTAATAATAATTTTTTGGGGAAAATTTGAGTAAAAATTCATGATATTAAATTGTATATGCTCCCGTGTTTTTTTAAAAATGTACTGTTTTCTGGAAGAATCACTTGTTTACTGCATGTATCCTTCAAGGTGTGGCTACCCTCAGGCGGCTCCTCCTTTCTGTAGAATGAAAATCGCCCTTATTGCTAATCTTGTAGTGTCAGTTTGTATATTAAGCCTTCTTTTGACTATGTTGTTCTTTGTAAAATCATCTTGCCTCAGTAAAGGGTCCGAACAGGACCGAAAGT
The DNA here is from genome assembly GCF_015104395.2 of Macrobrachium nipponense. Classification (NCBI taxonomy): domain Eukaryota; kingdom Metazoa; phylum Arthropoda; class Malacostraca; order Decapoda; family Palaemonidae; genus Macrobrachium; species Macrobrachium nipponense. The sequence continues at coordinate 60,096,236 of NC_087213.1, read as the reverse complement.
ACTTGTCTATCTCGCTTTTTCATTTTTTCCTTAGTGGCAAAAAACCTTTATATATATATATGTATATATATATATATATAATATATATATACAATATATATATATATATAGTATATATATATATATATATGTATATATATATATATATATATATAAATAAAATAACAGAAAGGAGAGCGAAAGCCTTGGCTCTTTCACCACTGAGTCACACCGACCAGTGACGAGCATTTCCATTCATTTCCTCATGTCCTCCTCAAAGCAGTGATTCACTCGTTGTGTTTCCTGTCGCCGCACATCACCGGTGTCGTAGGCATTTACGTTGGTGTCAAGAATTCTTGCTATTTCCACATTCCTTTACGGTATATTCCGCTGTATTAATCTTTCATCGTTTTCTTTTTTCTTTTATCGGCAAATGAAGTGGAATATTGTGTATCAGTTGCTGTTTAGTTTTCTTTAAATTTGACTATTTCTCTCTTTGTTTTCATTATTATTCTATTTTAATCCCCTCAACTTTTTTTTTATATTCACCTATGGAAATTCATCTCTGAAGAACATTGCTCTGACAGTTAGAAAATAATGAAATGGTATTAAAAGAAATTAGCAATAATATTAGTAGCAACAAGGATGACAGGTGTTGGAATTTAACATTTTTACGTGAAAAAAGCGTATATGATAAATCAGTTCAGTTTTATATTATTTTTTATCATTATGACATTTAACACAATACTACCAGACTCAGCATCAGCATACTAGGTTTTAGCTCAGCACATCTTTGGTTCATGAAGCTAATGCCCTGTGTTAAAATTATGAGTAGACTATTGTAAGTAAGACTTTTAAAAGTATTTATAGTTATTTTTGCTCAAATTTCAAATTAAGTCATTGTTTTGTAATTATTTTATAGGTGTAATGCTATTCTCAAGCATTATTGTTAAACGTGTCTCAGAATAACAGCTGATAGGTCTATTAGAGAGAGAAATTCCTTAACCAATCCTTGCTCTCTCTCTCTCTCTCTCTCTCTCTCTCTCTCTCTCTCTCTCTCTCTCTCTCTCTCTCAGATATATAGCTTTCAATTTTCTTAATTCCTTACCCATCCTCTCTCACTCCATAAAAATCATTAGTTCCTCTCTCTCTCTCTCTCTCTCTCTCTCTCTCTCTCTCTCTCTCTCTCTCTCTCTCTCTCTCTCTCTCTCTCTCTCTTTCAGCGAGTTAGTACAGGATTTATATTTTTGCGTCCCTAAGGGCACACACAAAACACACACACACACACACGCACGCACACGCACAAAAGCGGCCATTTAATGGGGTTGACTCTCTCTTTCCAAAATCAAGTGGGACTTAACCCCCACAATAGCGGAATGTTGCAGAATGTGTGCAGGCATTCGGGGATCGCCAGGAATGTTGAAATGTGTATAGACTGTTGACCATTGAACTGCAATATCAGGAGCTTCGCAGCTCCAAACGATTTTAGTGTGCCAATTGAATTCCTTCGTCCTCTCTCTCTCTCTCTCTCTTTCTCTCTTTCTCTCTCTCTCTCTCTCTCAGATAGACTGTTATGTTTTCAGTTTCTCGATTCCATACCCACCCAATCTCTCTCTCTCTGTCTCTCTCTCAGATAGACTGTTATGCTTCGTCCTCTCTCTCTCTCTCTCTCTCTCTCTCTCTCTCTCTCAGATAGACTGTTATGTTTTCAGTTTCTCGATTCCATACCCACCCAATCTCTCTCTCTCTATCTCTCTCTCAGATAGACTGCTATGCTTCGTCCTCTCTCTCTCTCTCTCTCTCTCTCTCTCTCTCTCTCTCTCTCTCTCTCTCTCTCAGATAGACTGTTATGTTGCAGTTTCTCGATTTCCCACCAACTCTCTCTCTCTCTCTCTCTCTCTCTCTCTCTCTCAGATAAACTGTTATGCTTGCAGTTTCTCGATTCCCCACCCACTCTCTCTCTCTCTCTCTCTCTCTCTCTCTCTCTCTCTCTCTCTCTCTCAGCATATATATAGCTTTCTATTTTCTCAATTCCACACCCACCCTCTCTCACTCTGAAAAAATATCAATTCCTTCTCATCACCTCCCTCTCTCTTTTCGAATGTTGAGAGAGAGAGAGAGAGAGAGAGAGAGAGAGAGAGAGAGAGAGAGAGAGAGAGTCACGTTCGATGCTACACGAAAAAGAAAGCTAACTAGTTTCACGTTCCTGAAAATGCGATGTACCTCTGTTAACTCAAGCTGTGTGTATGTCGTTGGAGAGAGAGAGAGAGAGAGAGAGAGAGAGAGAGAGAGAGAGATTCTAATGATTAATGCTGCGACAAAAGATACCTTTGTGTCACTTCAAACGAAAAAACAACTTGATGAGGTATAATCCTTTCACGTCACTAGGATGAAAGCAGATTAGAAAGCAGATTTTCTCTCAAGAGAAATCTATTTTAGAGTAAGTTTTACATTATTTTAATTCTGATTTAATTTCCTATATGCTTAGTACATTTAAATACTTAATGATTTACCATCACTGAATTTTTAACTTACTACACTTCGGACGGAAATTTGGCCTTACACAAGAACGTGTTTTAACAGCGTGTTAAATTTTTGCGTCTGAATTTTGTAAAGTTAAACTTAATTTTTAACAAATATGGCAATAATATATATGGATATAAAGACCGTACGTGAATTTCCATCCATTCAGACATATAAAGGAAATATCTGCAATCGTATAATTAATGAAGGCTTGATTTGCAAAAATCAGTAAAATATGCTTTCGAAAATCAGAATAAATTTTGTTATGGCAATTGAAATATGTTTTGGAACGTTATTTACTTCTTTTGGGAATGGTGACTGAAGCTTGCAGCGGCTGGTAAAAGAATTTCATCAGCTTCAAAGGCAGAAAGGATGTTATTGGAAGCTGACAAGATAAGTGGAAGATGATGGTTTGAAAGTAGACTGGATTCACAGTATGGAAAGAGACTTCATAGAGCAATAAAAAATAAAATGGTTAGAAAGGGCCATCGCTTAAAAGGAATGACATGGAGAATAGGCAGTGTGTTAATATATATATATATATATATATATATATATATATATATATATAATATTATATATATATGTATATATTATTTAATATGAGGGTTATGACATCCCCACAAAAGGTCTCACATCCCATCTAACCTTCCAGTCCATGAATTTTTTTTTTTTCTTTCTTTTTCGTTTTTTTCGTCGCTAATGAAAAAATCGCCCGTGAAAAGAATCCCTCCCTTTTTTGTGACCCCCCTCCCTCTGTCCCCGTGGAATAGAGCTAAATTTGCCCCATAAAAGTCCTTTAAAGTAGATATATAAGCGGGATGTCACTGGCATTATCATTTATTCACGATTATCAAAGATGAGCTCCATTTAAGAAAAAGGCGAAGACCTTTTCTTGGTTATTCCAGAGAGGGGAAATGGAGGGGATGTAGAGCTGAGGGGGAGGGAGGGAGGGAGGGAGGGAGGTGGTGGGTAGGGGAGGATGGAAGGAGGGCGGTAGGCAGTGGTGATGAGGGGGCGGATCCGTTTGTCTCATTCCCAAAGGGATTACAGCGTCCAAAACGCCATCGTTCCGTAAGGGTCATATTCAGGTAAGAATCCACGCGGAAAAAAGCCTTAGGAGGACCTTCTGCCAAATATCCTGAAGGCAGTCTCCTTCCTCCTCCCGGAACCATTTCCCGGGGAGAAGGAAGTTTCCAGCAGAAAAGAAGGGGAGAGAGAGAACGAGAGAGAGAGAGAAAGAGAGCAGGGAATGACAGGGTATAGCGGTGAAGGGACCCAAGGTAGGCCCGATATTATTTTAATCTTTTAGTTGCGTTGCTCGAGTTTTAACGGGAGGTCGGGGGGGGAAGGGGGTTGAGGAAGGGGAAAGCCTGGAGGGTTTAGGAGAAGAGGGAGAATCCTGAGGGGTACTACCTTCTTGACTTTGGAGGGCCTCGGAGTAAGGGACACCACCTCCAGAAGACTTATCCCCGGGTAAGGGGAGCTGGCCGAGAAGCTGTAGGTAAAAGCCCCCTTTCCATAGGCCTACCCGAGGGCCTACCTCAACTGAGGACTGAGTGAGGGAATAGTTGAGCTGGAGATTGTGTTGCCCGTAATTAGGATGTAAGGTTGCTCTCGTGTGAGGGTGAGAGGGGAGAGTGCTACCTTTTATAGTAGATAAAGGTTTAAGCTTACGGAATGATCAGAGGGGAAAATGTTACCTTTTATAGATAAAGGTTTAACCTTACGGAATTATCAGTAGTCTTATTCTCGCTTTTATTGTCTTCTTTCTCCCAAACTCCCTTATTTGCGTTTCTTGTCCGGTTCCCTAATTGGGTTTCGTCTACCTTTTTTTTGCATGCTTTTCCTTTATTTATTTTGGCTTTGAAGTTTCCTTTGCATTTGTCAGTTTACTCGGTACAAACAGCGTTGTTGGATTCCATAAAAAGAAAGAAAATCACAATCGTGAAAAATGACAAAAGAATATTATAGCGACTGAGACAAAATCAGCCAAACAAAGGATTAAAGGCAATAAAATTACACAGAATATTTGTTGATTAAAAATTTGAAATATGGAAAACCTGCCACGATTACCTTATCACGCAAATCTATACAATTTCGACAATGTCCAATTTCAAGAATGTCCAGTTTCGAGAAGGTACAATATCGACAATGACCAGTGTCAAGAATGTCCAGTTTCGAGAAGGTACAATATCGACAATGACCAGTGTCAAGAATGTCCAGTTTCGAGAAGGTACAGTATCGACAATGTCCAGTTTCATAAATGCCCAGTTTCGAGAAATTCCAATTTTTAGAATATACAGTTTCGAGAATGTTTAATTTCTAGAATATCCCATTCAGAAAGTGTCCAATTTATAGTCAGCTTCGAAAATGTCAAATTTCTAGAATAGTCAACTTCGAAAATGTCCATTTTCTATAATATCCAATTTAGAAAGTGTCCAATTTCTAGAATAGCCAATTTAGAAAATGTCCAAGTTCGATAATATGTAATTTACAAAATGTTCAATTTCGAGAATATCCAATTTAGAGAGTGTCTAATTTCTAGAATATCCACTTTAGAAAATGTCCAATTTCGAGTGGCCAATTTCTAGAATATCCAATTTAGAAAGTGTCCAATTTCGAGAATATCCAATTTAAGCATGCCCAATTTCTAGAATATCCAATTTAGAAAATGTCCAATTTTGTAACACAATTCCAAAGGAGGCATAAACCCGACAACCATCTCTCGCTCGGACATGTATATTCAGATTTTCAAGATATTTTATATATATGATATAATTTGTTAATAATTCCAACACATCATAGCTGGCGGCATAACGAACCCTCCCACCTGCGAGATTCACAAATTAATTAGTTCACGGGACACTGATCTCGATTCCAGTGGCCAATTACACGTATTACGGTTGTTCAGCAACTAATTGGTCTCCGATTTGGATGTAACTGTGAGTTTCTGGATCTTACATACTCAGATTTTTAGAATTTTTTTCTTTATTTTTTTTTCAAAGGCCCTGATCGGAGAGGTATATCCCTTCCATATGATTTGCATAGTTAATTAAATTGTTTACGTTGTAGTTAACTCGTAGTAAATATTAAAGATTTAAGAAAAATCGTACAGAGGAAAATTGATCTATATTTAAATTTATATATGAGATAAGGTGATGATTGAAAATAAAAATTTAGGTATAGATTTTTTTTTAAATTCCTTGGAAAGAAAATTGGTATTGTCATCCATAGTAAATTTCTTGTGTTGATGAATACATTTCTTGTGTTATATTAACCCCTGATGAATAAATTTCTTGTTATATTAACCCCTGATGTATTCTTGCGCAGCTAAATTGTTATTCTCTCTCTCTCTCTCTCTCTCTCTCTCTCTCTCTCTCTCTCTCTCTCTCTCTCTCCTGACGGATCCAATTTATTCCCTGGTTTAGATACTCTACCAATTTATTTTTATTTTGTATCTAAAATTATTTCGTAACAGTATTACAATTATATAAATAGTAAATGATGATAGTTTTGGTCTATGGAATTTGGTTGTTCAACATTACTGTGTAGGAATGATATCGAATTGATTTATTTTATAGTAATGTCAGAAATGTTGTGTAGTGAGTATTTACATAAAGAGAAAGCAATTTTATTTGAAGTTAATGAATCTGGATAGATAGTGAGAGAGTGAAAGGAAAATTGTTTCATGCCGATGTAAGAATATTTTAATTGCGAATGAGTCGTCGAAATTCCTTCATGCATCCTCTATAAATAGCCTTAAATTCCCATTAACCCTTGACTTCGCCCATTCCGAGGAAAAGGTGAGAGAGAGAGAGAGAGAGAGAGAGAGAGAGAGAGAGAGAGAGAGAGAGAGAGAGAGAGAGAGGTTTAAAGTAAATAAAACATTGCTCATGCTCTGTGCTTAAAAGACATTATTTATACCCTCTCATTAACGGAAACGCAACAGAAATCACCTGTCTCCACCCATCGCTAAAAAGAAGAGAAAGAGAGGCGGGAAAGAAAGGAAAACATTACTTTTTTCCCCCAGAATATTTTCCCTTTTTTTCTGTGCCCACTGAGAGAGAGAGAGAGAGAGAGAGAATGAAGAAAGAGATCGAGAGAGAGAGAGAGGAGAGAGAGAAGAGAGAGAGAGAGAGAGAGAGAGAGAGAGAGAGAGAAAGGAAGGCTCTTGGCCCCGTCACCCAGTCTGAATATATGACAGGCCTTTTATATTCAAATGTTTCACCGATGACAGAAGGGGGCTTGAGGAAATGGGCGTGTTTAGGCCGCCTATAAAGAAAAAAGGAGGGGTGGGTGGGCGGTGGGGCGTGGGGGTTGGGTAGAGGGTGCCGTTGGGCGGTTGAACAAGAAAAAAAGAATGACAGAGGAGCCAGCCAAAATCAACTCTTTTAGGAAAATGGCTCCACGTTTTACGCGTGAGAGAGTTCGCGATGGATCTTATGGGCTGTAGTCTATTTTATTTCACTTCTTTGTATTTTGTTTATTTTTTAAATAACTTCACGTCCATTCCACTTATCCTTGATGCTGCCGTTACTACCATTACTGTTGCTGATAATGATAATAATGCTATTATTATCACTATTATTTGGAAACAACCCCACCAAAGGGGCCAATGACTTGAAATTCAAGCTTCCAAAGAATATGGCGCTCAATTAGAAGCTACAGAAACAAGATATCAATTATTATGAAAGAAAAAGTAAATGAATAAATTAATGATAAATAGAATAATATATGTAATTAAACAATTGAAATACAAGAGGAATTGTTGTAAGGAAGGAATGGTAGTAATAAAAGCAAGAGTATTATTAGTAAAATAGTAACAGTAGTAATGAAAGCAGGAATATTATTAGTGTTAGTAGTAGTAGTTGCTACGTGAATCGTGTTGTCTCTCCGAGATTAGTGAACTCTTGCTATGCTCAAGAATGACTTATTTGTGAACGTATTAACCTTTGATGGAGATAACCGCCTGACCTCAATTCAATCCGAGTAAACATGAGGAAATTGCACGCAGACCGTTAACGTCATCATATCAGTTTACAAAATGATGAAAATTGATGAATTATGTTAAGCTTGTTCTCTCTCTCTCTCTCTCTCTCTCTCTCTCTCTCTCTCTCTCTCTCTCACTTCTCTCTCTCTCTTTACATTACAATGTAGTATTTCTTCGTTATATTACTTTGTTTTTTTCTCTCTCTCTCTGTGTGTGTGTGTGTAAGTGTGCATAGCAAAATAGTATTTATTTGTTGTGTTTCTCTCTCTCTCTCTATGTGTGCGTGTGTATGTTCTTAACAAGATAGTATTTCTTTGCTGTGTTACTCTCTCTCTCTCCTCTCTCTCTCTCTCTCCTCTCTCTCTCTCTCCTCTCTCTCTCTCTCTCTCCCCATACACAGGCACACATACTACATTAACGACACAGCATCAGCGCTGCCGCCCTAATATTTTAAGCCAGATTGATTCTTACGTCATTAAGTGAAACGGTTTAGAACATTACGTTTTATATTTACAGAATCCGGTGAGAGAAGAGCGTCGGATCTCCTTACAGCATTTAAATAAATCTGAGAAATATGGCCCGACGCATATTGTGGAGTACAAAACAACTTTCTGGGATTTACTCGTATGTCACGAGGACCTTACGTATGTATGCGATTTGGGGCGTGTGCATATGTATATTATATATATATATATATATATATATATATATCTATATATATATATATATATATATATATAGTGATATATATGCACATGTATGTATATACATACCAATATAGTATAAGTATATATACAGAAAAGTATTGTATGTATATATGCATGTATGTTTGTATGTATATACGAACAAATATAGTGTGCATATATATACTGAAAGAAAGTATATTTTTATTATATATTGATATATATAATATATTATATATATAAGATACTATCTATATATAATATAAATATATAAATATATATATATATAGATATATATCTATATATATATATCTATATATAATAATAATATTAATATATATTATATATTTATAGATCTATATAAGTATATCTATCTATATATACATATTATATAGATCTAGGTATATATATTATATATATATCATATATATATATATCTATATATCTATATATATCTATATCTATCATATATAGAGATAGGTAGATATAATATAGATATATATATCTATACTATATATATATCTATATATATTTATATCTATATGTAGCTGTTATATATATATATATATATTCATATATCTATATATTTTTATATTAAATATATTTTATATATAATAAAATTATTAATTTATATATATATTAATATATATTATATTATTTATATATAGATTTATTATATAGTGAGAGAGAGAGAGAGCAATGTAGACGTTCAGATGGTGGTTAATAAGGAGTCGACGAAGAGATACACTTATTCAAAATTAATGAAACTAGATGAAATCATTATAATTCCTTCTTTTCCAAACCAGAGGATTACGTAGCACCCGCCGAGCTTCTTCCTCTCTCCTATATCTCTCATATATTTTGATCTGCGCGAATCGCTTGCTTCGTTTTTGTTTCCACCCTTCCGTTTATTTTCGTTTTGAATTCTCTACCTGCTTCTGTGTTTCCAGTGGTTTTCTTTTTTACCTAATCACTTCTCCCTCTCCCCCATTTATTTCTTAATCACCTTCTCCCTCTATCCTTTGTATTACTTATACACTTCTCCCTCCCCCTTTTATTTTCCAGTCACTTCTTCCTTTCCCTTGTCTCTCCCGATCACTCTTTTATTTCTTAATCACTTTTCCCACCCTCCCCATTTATTTTTGAATCACTCTTCTCCCTCAACTTCTTATATTTCTTAGTCACTGCTCTCTCTCCCCCTTTTATATCTTAATAACTTCTCCCTCCCTTCGCCTTTTATTTCTTAATCACCCCTCCCTCCCCCTTTTATTTCCAATCAATTCTTCTTCTCCCTTTTATTTCTTGATCATTGATCATTTCTCCCTCCGTCCCCCTCTATTTAGTAGACTCTTCTTCCTCCCCCCCAATGTCATTTCGTAAACACTTTTCCCTCTTCCTCTTTTATTTCTTAATCGCTTCTTCATTCCACTTTTATTTCTTTATCAACTCTCACTTATTTATTTCTTAATCACTTCTCCTTCGTTATTCCAATTCTTTTTCTCCGTTCCCCTCCCCACCGTTTCTGATACCTTGTCCTCCCCTTTTCTCCCTCCCCCTTTCTTCAATTTATTTACCTACCAGTTTTTCCTGTCCCCTTTTTCTATTTCCTTTATCCTCCGCCCCCCTCCATTCTCCATCCCTGCCTTCTTGTTTTATCTTCAACCTTGAGGACTAGATCACTCGAAGACATTAGATTAGCCCTCCCCGTCGGCCTTCGCCCAAAAGAATTAAATAACGCCCCTAATTTGTTTTCATCTCCTTACCCACTTCCTCCTCCCCATCGAAAAAAAAAATTAAACTAGAAGCAGAAGAAGGATTAAAAAAAAAAAAAGTCATCAAAAATGAATAAATTGATCAATTTCCTCGTCGGTTACCTTCTCACAGGATAAATTCCCCGGCAGGAAATAGCCTCCTCTCCCTCAGGAGGAGCCAAAATGGATTCCCTCAGGATATTGACAAGGCGGGTGGCTGCTCCTCGCGTAATCTAGATTACCCCGCGGGTTTTGGTGACACGAGCGAGGGACGCGGGGGGCGTGGGGGGGGGGCGGGGGAGGCATGGCTGCTGTGTGATAAGGCTGGGGAGAGGGAGGGGTGTTCGTTAGAGACGTCATTCTCCTGTTTCTAACTGAAATTGGGAATCTGTCTACTGCAGTGGGTATATTACAGGGTGGTCCAAAAGTAGGTGGACAAGCTGTGCAAGTTGTCATGGACAGCAGTTTGAGCAGTTTGATAAAATTTCAACGTTTTTGTATTATTACACACAATAAAATCTAATTGTCAATGTAATAATTGTATTAGTAAATATAATTGTAATATGTAGTCTCAAAATAAATGTTACCATTTACTGTCCACCTACTTTTGGACCACCCTGTATACCAGAAACGTCATCATGATTTGACTGTTGAACAGAAGCATAATTATTGGAGAATACAAATCCAGTAAGGTACGGGCACAAGTATATTTACATATTTATTTTAAAATAAATATGTACTCGTACACAATCGTGGAATTGTTTCTCCATTTCAAAACTCGTGCTACTAAGAGTATTTTTTAGAAGAATTTTTTTAATCTTCTTTCATTCCTCACGATCGATTTTTTTCTTGTATTTTATTTTTTTATTTATTTATTATTATTATAATTTTTTTGCTCATGTTTTTATGAGCTTTGTCGTAACTTATTTTGTTATTTAGGTTACTGCATCTTGAAGTGATATGTTAATTATATTAAGTTACTATAAGCCCCCCAAGGGGGACAAAGCCATATTATTATTATTATTATTATTATTATTATTATTATTATTATTATTATTATTATTATTTATCTATCCATACCTGTAATGATATAGCTATATTTAGTTGACATTGATCTTTACATTTGTCTGTATACTGGTATTGGTTTCCCTACAGCATTTTACAAGTTAACGTCATATTCTTTTTTATTGTTTTACAAATTTTGTTCGTAATTCTCGTAAATGGTTATACTTGATTTTTGTTAATGTCAACAATTTATATATTCTTTTTTTAGTCTTATTGTAGGTTTTCGACTTTGTCTTATGTTTTACTTCATAAACCTTGAACACTCGGTTTACATCCAATCTCGTGAAGAACAATCTTAAAAATCCAAAATTATATAGTAGAGTATATTTACATAGTAACATACTCTACTAGTTTATAATTGTGGATTTTTATGACACAACAACAGCAACAACAACAACAACAACAACAACAACAACAATAATAATAATAATAATAATAATAAGAAGAAGAAGAAGAAGAAGAAGAAGAAAAAGAAGAAGAAGAAGAAAATTGATAAAGACAGTAATAATGATCATAATGCCGAAAAATTCAACCAATAACCGTATCAGGAACCTTAGCTATTACCATGATATCACAACCGACAGTAGCAACCAAGAAACAGTAATAATTTGAAGTACAACAGGATCAGCAACAACAACAACAGAACAACAACAACATTAGAATCCCTTATCTCTTTAAAAGCGTCGTTTTACCATAAGCCATCCATCATTTTAGGCATATTCCCTCACTAAGCACTTCTCTCTCTCTCTCTCTCTCTTTTTCACGTATTTTTTTTCCAAAACGGAGACAACTGAGAGTAATTAAGCGGCATATCCCCCCCCTCCTTAACCTCTCCACTCTCTCTCTCTCTCTCTCTCTCTAGGGGGAAGGGGGGGTGGGGGGGGGGGGGTGTCATACAACGAACGCACTGTTTTTCCCTTCTCATCAGTTAAACCTTATGACAACACCTTGGTGTTTACTTTGTTATAGGTAGAAGTGTTGAGAAAAGTCTTGCCCTGCGTCTTACCTCATGGCACCTATGTGACTCCCTCCCCCCCCCCCTCCCCTTTCCCCTCCCTTCTCCACCTTCCCACCCCCTCCCCCTTACGGTGTACGGACGTAACGTCGAGCTATATTTGTCTTCCTTGTCTTGTCTTGTCTTTATTTATGTGCTTCCCTCCAGAGGTCAAATATGTCATTTTCTTCTTCTTGAATTGATTGTTTAATTGTATTTAAAGTAACTTCGCGAGATGACTAAGCTAAGCTTAATTATTATTTATATTAATTATATAATAATTAATATAATAATCATAATAATAAATAAATAATAATAATAATAAATAATTCTCCTTCTCTTGATCCTCCATCTCCTTTATCCTAATCAGACTTCGCTCTTTTGGTTCCTTCCAGGGAGGTCCTATGGGACAGAGGTCCTATGGATAGCGTCGTCTAGACATACTTCCTCTCTCTCTCTCTCTCTCTCTCTCTCTCTCTCTCTCTCTCTCTCTCTCTCTTTTACCGCCATATCTAAGTTTTTCCCGTCTGCTTCTCATGTCATGAACAGCTTGACTTACCAGTGGATTGATGTGGTCTTGCTTAAAAGGATTAAATATTCATGAGGATTGAGTTTTTCAAAGGGGAGGGGGGAATAGGCAGGAATGGGTTGGGGAGGGGGTTGGTTGTGTTTGTGGGTTGACAACCTGCCATGTCTATTTTTAGATTATTCATTCGAAATTTTTTATTCTGCTTTCAAGGTAGACATTTTGGAAAAGTTGATGTTATCCAAAATGCCGGACGTCTATGAAATAATGCATGTATTTATAGTGTTATGAGCTCGTAGTGCGCTGGAACCCCCGAGGGCTGCTGTCTCCCCTACCTTCCCGATCCCCCTGTCTATCCCGCCCCACCCGGGGTGGACAAACCGGTTTGTATGGGGTGGGTGGCTGTGTCATGTCTCCACTACTGTCACCCAGGGGAAGGACAAACAAGATTAGATTCTCTCATGTGTTATCTTATTAATATAGATTTTACTGTCTATCTCAAAGAGCAATATTGGCTGAGAAATTGGGTTATCAGTAACCTAATTTTCGTTCATTTCATAAATAAATGTAACGTTTATATTTATTTTTCTTTAATTCAGTTAATTCCAAACTCATCTACACCTACATCCTAGACATTCTTGTAATTCCTAGACGCTTTTGAAGGTAACTAAACTAATTATGAAATGTAATTACTGGAATCTGTCTCATATTATAAAGCTAGCTCATTTTGATGTCAGCTAATTATCCTACGCGCCGTCACTTTTGTTGACCTCCCATATCCTTCAGGAGCAACCATATGCCGAGATCCTTTAAAAATGTGTGTGTGTGCTTTTTTATGCTACCATTAATCTAGCACCTTAATTTCATCTAATTTATCTAATTACTCCTTACGAGTCATCTCCCTTCACCCACCTGCCTCTCTTCTTGTCCACGTGTGTGGTATTGGGATCTATTCCTTTTTTATTCGTTTTTCATTTTGATTTTTATTATTAAGTTTTTTTTATGCGCCGAGGAGGAAGACTCCACCTATTTTTTTTATTTTTTCCTGCTGTTTTCTTTTTTTTTTTTTTTTTTTTTGTCTCGTCTTTTGTTTTTATGAGCTACAGTTTCTTTGACGGTCTTGTTTTATTCTTTTTGTATTTTATATTTTGTTTTTTTATTTCCCATTTGTATTTTAAAACCAACTGAAATAGAGGTACCAATAGTATAATAATGATAATAAAAGTCCATCGTTAAAACGTTTTCCATTTTTCTATTTTTTTTGCTTTTCACTTCTTCATTGATTACAGTTTTTCCGTCTTGTTTAATCCTTTTTGTATCTATATATATATTTACATGTATAGATATATATAGATAATTTCGGTCTATTATTTAAGAACAGCTGAAACAAAAGCACCAATAATAATAAAATCTCATCACCGAAACATTAAAGTTTTTTGGTGGACTGTACGTTTTTTTTATATTTTGTCTTCGTCATTTTTATTAATTGCGGTCTTTTCTACGTTCTTATTTTTTGTCCATATTTAATAAAATCAACAAAAACAATAATAATAACAAAATTCCCTCATTAAAATATTTAAACTTTTTGACGGACTGTATCTCGTTATTTTATTGTCTTTTTTGTGTATTTAAAACCAACAGAAACAAAAGCGCCAATAATAATAATAATAATAATAAATAATAAAATAATAATAATAATAATAATAATAATAATCAATAATAATAAAATTCCACCACTGGCAAACATTTGCTTTACTGGTGGACAGCATCTGATCTTTAATCTTTTTTATTTAAATCTTTTTATTTATTTTATGCTTTTTTTTTTTTTGTATCTAGCTTATTTTGTTGTCTTCCTTTTTGTATTTAAATCCAACAGAATCAAAAGCCACAATAATAATAATAATAATAATAATAATAATAATAATAATAATAATAATAATAATAATAATAATAATAATAATAATAATCAAACTCCACTATTAAAACATTTTGCCTTACTGTTGGACAGCATCGGATTTTTTTTTTTTTTTTTAGGTAGGTACCCAGCTTAAGGCCACATTGGGCATGGTTATTACACCCACTTAGCATTAACTGGGGCAGCAGATTAGGAACATGCAATCACCAGGGAGTGTATCATCACCCTAATTATTATCATCATTAGATTAGCCACGGCCCACAACTTTTTCCGTAATTTCACGCCCATATTTCCTCTGCAGACTTCGTTATCTCCTTCATCATCATCATCATCATCATCATTATCATCATCATCTTCGTCATCATAAACTGTGAGTATATCATCTCGGCTCTATTAATGATTATGCAATCAGTTATATATTTATTTATAAGTATATAAATTAATTCATCTCAACCCTGTGAAAGATTATATAATTCTTTAGTTATTTGCTCATGTGTATGTATTGTTATGTGTTACTGAGGTTGTTGTTTATGCATAGCTTACATAGATTCATACATAAGTATTTTTTATTTGTTTATTTATTTTTTATTTTTTTTTATTTTTTTTTTTTGTGCTGAGCGGACGATCTTACCAAAATGGCAGCTCCAGAGAGAAGAAGCAAAACAATGGTCGCTGTTACAGTCATACTTTAACGGTAATATATATATACATATATATATATAATATAGATATATATATATGGATATATATATATATATATATATTATGTATAACATTGAAGGAACATGTGACTCTCATTGAATACATTTCAAATTAACACCAGCTTTCAAAATTACCTTTTTTTATCGTTTCGAATTGTAAATAATATTGAAGGAACTGGTGACGCTTCTTTCTGCATTTCCCTTTACATTACCCTCCCCTTTCTCTTTCCTAATGAGCACCATATTCTTTGGAAGCTTGAATTTCAAGTCAGTGGCCCCTTAGGTGGGATTGTTCCATATGAATAGGTCTCATCTACTGAATAATAATAATAATAATAATAATAATAATAATAATAATAATAATAATAATGCTAGGCTGCAACTTCGCAACCTTCAACGACGAGAAGCGTCTTGAAGAAAACTTCGTTCAACCAATGGCGGGAGCGCATTGCGCCACCGGCCAATGAAAACGCAGCCAGCGGTTGAACCCCTGCTGACCTGCCGCTATATATTGAGTAGATCCTGACAGCAACAACAATAATAATAATAATAATAATAATAATAAAGAAGAAATAATAATAAAGAATAATCAAAAAAAAAACAATAATCAATAATAATAATAAATAATAATAATCATAATAATAATAATAATAATAATAATAATATAATAATAATAATAATAATAATAACTGATAATAAGAAAAAAAAAAATAATAATATAATAAATAAATAAAATAATAATAAATAATAATAATCCAAAGAAATCTCATAATCACATGAGTCAATAAAATGATTAAGTAAATCCACAGTTGTATGCCTGTTTCAGTTTGTTATTTAACATATACACAAAATATATACAAACTCAAATAGGCATACTACTGTGGATTTACTTAACCAAGAGTTATAACAATGACATTACTTTTAATAAAGTATGCTTGAGAAAGGGTCTGTTTCCTGAATAATAGTAATGATTATATATATATATATATATATATATATATATATATATATATATATACATATATATATATATATATATATATATATACATTCATACATAAATCAACCCAGAATTTGCCAATTGTTGTGGAATATTAGTAATACAAGATAGCAGAAAGGGTGGAAGCCATATGACGTAAATCGTAAAAAGCATCAAATGGACAATCAAGAAAACATCCTCATCCTCGAAGGGAAAAGGATTTTGAATGATGACTAATATTAAGGGGGGAGTGCGGATGGGTTCAAACTGGGATGATCTTGTGAATAAGATTGTAATCTGAAAGCAGTAGCATGGAGCAGACCCATTTGCCAACAGTGTTATATATTATATCTGTATTCCATCATTTAGTGATTTCCAGGGAAACGCTCTTTAAATGGAGTCTAGTTTCACCTCATACGGTTTGTTTTGAGCCAAGAAAACCTCAGGCTTGGCGCATCTCTTTCGTCACGTGATGTTTCATGTTCTTGTAGTTTGTAGTGGAACAGCTGATCTGTCGTATTATCTTGTCAACGTTTCGTTTAACGCGCAAATTGGGTTAGTACAAAATTCAGATCCAATAAGAGACGGTAATTTCCAGTCGCAAATCTTTTTTTTCATTCGTAATGTTATGTCACTGCAGTCATTCCTCTTTTAGGCACCAATTTTCAGTTGTCTGTATTCATCGAACTCGTCCCCTGACTCTTTCTTGCGTGGTGGTCACACTGACGCTTTGTCAATGTAAATCAATCGGACAATCAACGGTTGCAAGTGTGTATTTTCATATGCAAGTGGATGGGAATTAACGTCAATCTATATTAGACGGCTCATTTTCTCAACTTTGCCTATTTCTACTTTGATGAAAACAAATAACTTCATGATGCATCATTTGATAAAACTTCCTCATTTGTGTGTACCCAAACAAAACACTGTTTTGCCTGTTCAGTACACAATTCCAAGACTCCGAGTTTTGATCATATAATAAATAAGTTTGATGCATTCCACCTGTTTAAAATCAATTTGATCTCCCTTAAATTTACGAACCATTTAACCGCGTTTTGTTTCTGTGCTCTGATTCTGATAATCTGTAAGTCTACGGTGATACTAGACATCTTGTACGGAACATAGCATATAACGAAGACTGGAAATTTTTAATATATGGTAATAGGAAGATATTATACTGACTGAATCTCATGAGGGTGAGGGGAATTCATTGTCCGAAACAATGCACAGGACTTTTAATGTAGAATTTGCTGAGGGAAAATTTCATGAGATGAAATTCCAAAAAATAAAATTCTCAGCCAAAATGCCGTATCATCGAAAACATATAAGAAAAATATTGAAACATTGCAAGTAATTCATAGAGGAAATGTCGTTCATAAAAACTTTGATGTCGAAAAACTTTGAGAATACATTTAATCTAAAGACCCTCTATGCGATGATTCTTCGTGTTGTTATAAAAACCCTGTGGACTTTAAACTGACATGTTTTGATAACGGAATTTTCTTTTCCTAATTTGCTCTTTACAACTTGCTCTTTAATTCTGTAAAGAGTTTCGGGAGTAGCCAAAGTATTTTTAAATGGAATAATCATCTACAACTACTATTATGAATACTTATTACAAATTTGTCTATCACTACTACAATGCAATTTTATGATAATTGTAATGATATTCTTCGTCTCATTACCGAATCTTTATCTTAACACTATGATAATAATGACAATAATAATTCTGAATACTGTGATATTACTACTACTAATACTACTACTACAAATAATAATAATAATAATAATAATAATAATAATAATAATAATAATAATAATAATAATAATAATAATAATAATAATAGTATTACCAAAGTTATATTATTAAAAATAATAAGAAAAATTATAAATGCGATATTATTACTACTGCATCTACCACTAATAATAATAATAATAATAATAATAATGATAATGATCACTATGGTATTATTACTGCTACTAATAAGAAAGTCTTTAACCAAAACGTGAACATTAAAGCAAAAAAGAAAAAAAATGATAAAGGCAAATTTTTACGAAAGATTGTCACAGCTTGAACAAAACTTGATCAATAAAAAAATTAATTTAACTTCAGCAAACTTTAGGTCAATTTATCTAAAAACGGAGAGACTCGCGTAGTTAATCTCAGGAGGATATTGGGCAGAACTTGTGATCACGGCGGAGGTAAAAAGTCGAAGAAGATTAGCGGGGATTCCTTCGACAGACCTCGATCCTCCCGAAGGACTACAAGTATGCTCTGTCCCTTGATGAAGACTTCTATTAGTCTTATAGAAGATCTCTGTCAAAGCAGGCAAATAGTCGGATATTTAGAGCTATATTCTTGCAGATATCTTCCTTCTGGTCATTCTGTTGGAATAATCTAGAAGACCGGCTGTGCAGAAAGAGGGAACTCTGTTTCTTCAAGTATGCTTTGTCCCTTGATGAAGACTTCTATTAGTCTAATAGAAGATCTCTGTCAAAGCGGGCAAATAGTCGGATATCTAGAGCTATATTCTTGCAGATATCTTCCTTCTGGTCATTTTGTTGGAATAATCTAGAAGACCGGCTGTGCAGAAAGAGGGAACTCTGTTTCTTCAAGTATGCTCTGTCCCTTGATGAAGACTTCTATTAGTCTAATAGAAGATCTCTGTCAAAGCGGGCAAATAGTCGGATATCTAGAGCTAATTATATTCTTGCAGATATCTTCCTTCTGGTCATTCTGTTGGAATAATCTAGAAGACCGGCTGTGCAGAAAGAGGGAACTCAGTTTTTTCAAGTTAACATCAGCTTTCAAGAATACAATTTTTTTTTTATTATTATTTGTACCACTCTAATTCTAAACAGTACTGAAGGACCTCGCGACCCCTATTGACTACATTTCAAATTAACTCCAACGGCGGGAGGAGGAGGAGGAGGAGGAGGAGCAGTAAACTGGAGGAGTGTAATCCCTGGCTGTTTTGGGAAATCACAGAGCGCACACTTTTATAGGTCATATAGAAGCGGTCACCGTCAGATTAAATCCTTCGGGGATTTCTTCGTTCCTACTCGCGGCTCCTTTTCGAATCCTTTGGCCTTTTCTTCGCCTTTTCCCTCTTGCTTTTCTGCAGTAGGAAGGAAGATATATTTTTTGTGCTTTTTTTTATTATTTTTGGTGTATTCGTTGTGTATGTATTATTAAGCACGTGTTTACACATACATACATACATACATATATATATATATATATATATATATATATATATATATAATATATATATATATATATATATATATATATACATATATACATACATATATATATATGTATATATACATATATATATATATATATATATATATGTGTGTGTGTGTGTGTGTGTGTGAGTGTGTATTATATGTGTGCGTATGTATATAATTACATACAGAATATGTGTAAGTACATACATTTATATTTATAAACTTGTAATATATATTCCTTTATGTTATTACCTTCTTCTTGAATGATTGTATACATATTCTGTCTATTGCACAAATATAATTGTGACTGATGACATGAATTATATCAAGTGAAGAACTTTGCAGAAATCTTCATATGATGAAATATAATGCGAATCGTAGGACAGAAACGCAGTTCAATATTGTATGAAATCACAATGAATATGAATAAAACTTCAGTATAGTGTTAGATTGGTATATCATTCCGGAAGCGTTAGTTTATGTGAACGAAAAGTCCTTTTTGTTATGAAAACGAAACTTGTTTGAACAGGTGGTTAGGCGAGAACGTGTACGTGATATGTTGTTGTTAAGGTTTAAGTTTGAGCAAACTCGTAACCGTCGAGTTTGTTGTATATTTAGAGCTGAAATGATGGCGAAAATTACAATAGCAGTTTGCACAGACGTATATTTGTATCATTGGAAAACGAGGTGTCAGTGGTATATGTGGTATATCGTATATTTAAGTACATATATTGAAAAATGTATTGTATTGCAGTGCACTGAGGTATATTTGTTCGATTGTAAAAGGAGGCATAAGTGGTATATGTTGTATGTCGTTTATTTTAGCAATTATATGTAGAATTTTTTTTATTGCAATAGAAAAATGATTGAAATTTACAGAGAAGGTGTTAAATAATAAATCTTCAGCTTTCTCCCAGATATCCTTGATTCCTGTGTGTGTTCAGATTTAAAATAGCTTTTAAATCCTAAAGTTGTAAAGGATTTACTAAACACACTCACACACACACAAACAATTAAAGACTTCCTGAAAGATATAGGTTTATTCCAGTTTCATATCCACACTTTCCTCCCGGAATCAGTTTTCTCCCGTAAGGCAGGCGTAGTGCCGTCAGAGCATCTCACGTGGTGCACTGTAGGAATTACACATAAAGGTTCTTTGCAGCGTCCCTTCGGCCACGTAGCCGGAAACTCTTTTCATTCCTTTTACTGTACCTCCGTTCATATTCTCTTTCTTCCGTCTGACTTTCCACCATCTCCACCAGTTGTTTCGGAATGCAATTACGAAGTTTTCCTCCTGTTGTACCGTTCAAATCATTTCACACTCAATATCCCTTTCAGCGCTGAATGACCTCATAGGTCCCAGCTCTTGGTTAGCCCAAATTCTGTATTCCTGAAAAGATTGCAGTTTTTATTTTTTTTTTTTTTTGTCATCGTCCTAGTTTCGTCCTAGATTGTGTGTATATATATATATATATATATATATATATATATAGTATATGTATATATATATATATATATATATATATATATATATATATATATATATTATATATATATATATATATATATATATAGACAGGGTGTCCATGAAGTCGCTGACCATTACGAGTATTTATTGCTCAGAATGGTACTGGGATTTTATGGACACCCTGTGTATATATATATATAATATATATATATATATATATATATTATATATATATATATATATATATATATATATATATCCCAAATTCAGTGTGCGCTGGGCGTTCTAAAGGAAAATAGAGTTTGTTTTTATTCACGTTTTTTTTTATTTACTATTTTTTTTTATGCTGTTCAGGATGCCTGTATGTTTAGATTGATGTTGTTTGTGACGTGGTTCTCTTACATGTACGAACTGGGTGGTTTTGACAGTCAAGAGTAAATAATGGATCTTGCAGTCCTTAATTTATCATCGGCAAAGTATCTGTTGTCACTTCGAAATCAAGATGTCGCGCTTGATTTTGTGAATAATACATTTGGGCTTGATTGCTTATGTGGACATGGACTCAAATATATAATATATATACATATATATATATATATATATATATATATATATATATATATATATATATTGTATGCAAGTATTAAGCTACAAATGCCCTTTAATTAACATATATGAAAAACATTAATTCCGGGGTACAGCGGATTGGATGTTAAAGGACGTTTGTAGCTTAATGCATGTATATGAATCACGGTGATGGGATAAAAATTCAATATATATATATATATATATATATATATATATATATATATATATATATATATATGTGTGTGTGTGTGTGTGTGTGTATGATAATGGATGGATGTATATATGTATAAATACATATACAGAATACGTGCCTGTACATATATACATAAAAACACTGAGTATCTCCTCAACATATTGAAATCTACCCAACGCAGACGAAACAAAATACCCATCCCTGCCCGCACCCTCCCCACCCCCACCCCCAACACCGTTCTTCGAAAAGGCCATAATGACTGAGGGGGGATTCCATTAATCAAAAAGTCCTTCGAATTAAATGTATTGTCACCGAGACGGTGCCGAACGACCGATTGCTTTCCCGATAAGACATACCGACGTATCTCGCCTAATTGACTCGCTGCGATGCCCGGATGACAAATTGCTCGAAAGGCGTCTCCACCGCAAAAGGGCGTAGATAGTACCCTCCCCCTCCCCCTCGCTCCCCCTCTTCTTCTCCCCCTCCTCTCTCTCCTGTTCCTCCCCTTCCCCCTCACTTCCCGTCCTCTCCCCTTCCCCTCTTCTTCCCCTCCCCAATCTCCCCTTCCCCTCCCCTCCCCTCTCTACCTCCTCCACCCCTCCCCTCCCCCTCTCCCTCTCCCCGACAGCATCGCCGAGTCATCGTTCTTCTTCGTTAAGCTTCCTGACGAGAGAGTGGGACGTCTACATCTCGATGTATTTTATTGTGACGGTGACTGTGGCAGTCATAATTGCTGGGAGAGGTGGTTGGGGGGAAGGGGGCTTTTTGGGAGGATGGTCGGGTATAGTAGGGGTAGGGGGCGAGTAGGGGAGTCGGGGTAGGGGGAGGAGGAGTCGTTGCTTTCTTTGTAAGTCTTGTTCAGTGGAGGCTTCAGCATTTCTTTGCGATTGTTCGTTTGACGATATATCACCTCGACGAGTGAGAAGCGACGTGAATGATTGGTAGGTACAATCAGCCCTCATTTCCTTGTGTTGTTTTGTATCGAGTTGCTTTATTATTAGTCGGGTCCAGGAAAGGTTACCTCTTCAAATGTTCGTACAGCTGCTAAATCAGTTTTCAGAGGAGATAGAGGGTATTACTGTTGTAGCAACAGAAGAGTTTTACAATGTTTTATATGTTTCTCAGAAACTGGAAAATTAAAAAGAAATTTATTTGTTTCTCAGAAACTGGAAAATTTTAAAATGTTTGATTTGTTTTTTAGGAAATGAAAGATTTAAAAATGTTTTATTTGTTTCTCAAAAACTGAGAAATTTTAAAATGTTTTATTTGTTTCTTAGAAAGTGGAAAATTTTAAAATGTTTTGTTTCTCAGAAACTGAAAGATTTTAAACAATTTTATTTGTTCCTCAGAAACTGAAGAATTATAAAATGCTTTTGTTTCTTTGAAATTGAAAAAATTAAATATTTGTACTTGTCTCTTAGTTAGAAACTGAAAAATTTACGTTTTTAGAAAATAGAAAAAGAGCACTAAGAACATATTAATAAGCGTGAGATGCGTGTGTCGATTCAGAGATTTTTAAATGGTAATTATATGACTTTTTCTACGTAGAACTGACGCTGCCTTCGGCCATAATTATTTTCACTTCTTTTTTATTTTAAAATATATCTTACTGTCTTAGTTTCGGCTTTAGGGTTTCATTATAACCCATTGTCAATTACTCCAGGTGGCTAAAGTTAATTACAAGCTTTAATACATTATTGTGTCAAAGTACTTTTATAAATAAGAAAAAAAAAGCTCCTCTGGATTCTACTCATTTTACTCAGGCATGTATATGAAGATGCATATCAAATGCCTCTTATTTTTTTAAATGTACAGGAGAATTCTCTAATTAAACACTAAGTTCATTAACTTTATGAAACCCAGAATGTAAAATCACAAAAAAATATCCAGAATGTACGAGAATCATGCGGGAGATGATAAAAAATAAAAAAAACATATCAGACGAAACATAACCGCCATTCGTCACAGCAGATAAAACACAAGCATACAGGAAATTGGCTACCAGATGATGATCAGTTGCCAGATACCGCAACATGAGACTTTAAATGCGATAATTGGGCCGCGGTACAAGTCGTTGCCGACCAAAGGCGGAGCAACAACGCCCTAAAGGGAAAGCAACGAGAAGAACAACAACAGCGACATTTGGGCTATTGAAATAAAAAGAGATAGAGATAGAGAGAGAAAAAAATAGATTCACGAAAATATAAGTTATGAAGTTAATGCGGCAGAACGAATGGCCTCAACAAGAGCGGTTGACCGCGGGTGGGGTACGAAATAAAATTGAAAAAAATAAAATTAAATAAAAAAAAAAATTGAAAAGAACTAGAAAAATGAGGTCGGAACAATGACGTCGTGGTTTTGGAAGGCATGGAGACCGCCTGGAAAAATTACATTTTTTGAAGACTTAAGCCATGTTAAGATGAAGACATTTCTTGTGGTTTGGAACAAAAAGTAAAATTGTCTTTTTCTGTTATAAAAAAAAAAAAAACTCCAATTTGTACATAGTTTCCCTTGAAAAATTATATTAATATGTCCGTGTGTCCTAAAAAGTTCTCTCAGCCACACTATCTTACACAAAAGACGATCATAAAGTATCACTTAATCATTGTTTATTGACCGATTAAAATAACTGGCGCTTATTGATCGAGTGAAAGCATCGTTTATTGACTGACTAAAACAACTAGCGCTTATTGATCGATGAAAACATTGTTTATTTACCGATTAAAACAACTGGCGCTTATTGATCGAGTGAAAGCATCGTTTATTGATCGAATGAAAGCCTCGTTTATTGACCGACTAAAGCAACTGGCCCTTATTGATCGAATGAAAGCATCGTTTATTGACCGACTGAAACAACTGGTTCTTATTGATCGAATGAAAACGTCGTTTATTGACCGATTAAAACAATAGGCGCTTATTGATAGAATGAAAGCATCGTTTATTGACCGACTGAAACAACTGGTTCTTATTGATCGAATGAAAACGTCGTTTATTGACCGATTAAAACAACTTGAGCTTTTTGATCGAATTAAACATCGTTTATTGACCGACTAAAACAACTTGCTCTTATTGATCGAATGAAAACGTCGTTTATTGACCGATTAAAACAACTGGCGCTTATTGATCGAATGAAAGCATCGTTTATTGACCGACTAAAACAACTGGCGCTTATTGACCGAATAATACAATAGACGAAATGCGATAAACTCCGACTGGCAAATCTCAAAACCATAATCATTTTATTGACTGAATGACCAAATCACCTGGCGTAACGTCATGAACTCGGACGGATAAAAAATCCCGGACAAAAATTCCTACAGTGCAACAGGTGCGGATTGGAATTAATTCCTGAAGCAAGTCGTAATAAAACAGCGTGGAAGAAATCGTTAATAATAATGGTCATAATTTAGTTCAGAACCGTCTGGCCAAGTCATTCTCTTTTCAGGCCTTTGTTCGGTAAAATGGTCTGGTCAGGAATCTGGACTTCGTTTGGTAAAGTTACTGGGATTATAGTTGACTTTATTCGGTAAAATGGTCAAGAATCTGAACTTTTCATAAAGTTACTGGGATTTCAGTTGACTTTATTCGGTAAAATGGTCAAGAATTTGGACTTCGTTTGATAAAGTTACTGGGATTTTAGTTGACTTTATTCGGTAAAATGGTCGAGAATCTGGACTTTTCTTAAAGTGACTGGAATTTTAGTTGACCTTTTTTTCAGCAAAATTATCTAGAATCTGCGCTTTTCATAAAGTTACTGGGATTATAGTTGACTTTATTCGGTAAACTGGTCAAGAATCTGGACTTCTTTTGTTAAAGTTACTGAGATTTTTACCAACTTCTCACATATACATAAGATAGACAGGTTAAATTGTTCGACAGTGCATCTTATTTCACCAACGATCATTTATTGTTATGGATTAAAATGAAACAGTTTCCAAGTACAACAACAAAATCCATAGAGAGAGAGAGAGAGAGAGAGAGAGAGAGAGAGAGAGAGAGAGAACCTCATCAATATATTAACTTGTAATGATTCAAATAACAAACTAGTATCCAAGAACAGCAACAGAGTCCTTAGAGAGAGAGAGAGAGACAGAGACAGAGACAGAGAAAAAAAAAACTCTCATCAATATATTAACTTGTAATGATTCAAATAACAAAATAGTATCCAAAATCATAATGGTAGAAAATCATAAATGAAAATAGTACATGGAGAGAGAGAGAGAGAGAGAGAGAGAGAGAGAGAGCTCTCAATATATTCGCCAGCAGGCAACTAACTGTCCGACTGTATCAGTTGACAAGCAAATTGGACGGCAATTACCACTCAATCGACCAGCCGATATATCATTGTAATTGGTGTCATTGTATCCCTTTCAGAACACGATGCAAGCTAATAGGCATGATTCATCGTATTCATTATCGGAGAAGAGTAACCACTCTGTTCTTTATAAAGCACTGGTAAATACGCTAGTCAATAAATACCTTATTTAATAGTTGGGACGAAATGTCGCTATCTTCCAAAGTAAATTGGTGAAAAAAAAACAAAGCCGTTTATAGACATCAGCTGTTCTTATTTACTGAATTTGTAAAAAAAAAAAAATAGCTTTATAAATAACCTGAGTGTTCGCTTACTCATGGAGTAAGCCTACGAACTTCTTTGTTGTTGTTGTTGTTGTTGATAAGGGGGGGAGGGGGTTGGTTAGTAAAGCCTAAAAAGGCATGAAAAAAAGGTGTTAAGGGTACAGGAATTTCAGGATAGGATATTTAAGGTTTATTTATTAGAATGAAAACGTAATAAATAATGTGCATGTTAAACATACAAAATATAATTCCTAATAAATTATGGCATTTTTATTTTTATTTTCGCTGGTAAACTAACGCTCTATTTGACCGTAGATGTTAGCCCGCGCCTTGAGTAAGCTGGAGGTTGGATCACGCCTTGTTCTTGTCTAGTAGTAAGAGAGAAATAACCTTTGGATGTTCTTGTGCAAAGATTGTTGCGTGAAACAAATAATCCTTTCTTGCAAAGTAACTTGTTGCACGAAATAAGACGAAGTGAACGGTCGATTTCTTCTGCTCAGTATATTTTGATATAAAAGAACTCTTATATTAGGTACCCATAAGTGCATTTTGCTTTATTCACTCCAGAAAATGAGCGATCAATGGAAATTTACCTTAGATTATCATCTAAAGACTCCTTTTCTGTAACTTGATGCTTAGTGACTGACAAGAATCAGTTTTTCCATAAAGCTGTTTTGGATATTTGAACAAATTTCACCGATTGTAGCAAAATAACCATTATAACGAGTTAATTACAAAGTTTCAAATACGATTAAGTTAAAAAAGCAAAGAAAAATCATTTTTAATCATTTAACTACCTTAAACACCCAAAAAGAATATTTAACTCTAGTACGATTTAAAAGCAGACCTGTGTCATCTGATATTTCAAAGTAAGTTATTCGTTTTCCTCTGTGTTCATCCTAAAAGTAACGGAGGTTGTTAAATAATCATTGTCGAAACATTACGAAAAATAACCGAAAGAAGTTGAGAACGGGCTCCCTAAATCTTCATGATAACGTTGGTTCAATTAAGGGTGCGTCGGAAACTTATCACGCATAAATCAGAAACATGTTGGATACAAGTCATCGACTTGATGGTAGTCCTAACCAGGTTTTCGTAAGATTATCGTCTATCGTTTGTGAAAGATTCTATCTCCACTTATATTCCTTGACTTAGTTTTTACATGCATGTTACATGTATCCGATTAGTTGCCAACGAGTGTTTGGGACATGTTGTACTATAATGTAGAAGCAATTTTAGGGACATACAACCAGTTTATTTATTTATTTATTTTTTTATCACTGCATTTAATGATAATGAATTAGTCATTGTAATAGAAGTTTATTTCTTCTCGTGTAAGATCTTTTGAGAATTTACAAAATAATTGTTTTAAGCAATCCGATTTCGATATACAATACCTATAGAGAGAGAGAGAGAGAGAGAGAGAGAGAGAGAGAGAGAGAGAGAGAAAGTGGCATAACTGGCCCCTGAGGAGAAATGAAAAATGAATTAGGGAAAATCTCTGGCTCATGGAAGTAATAATTATTCATAGGCTGATATTTTTCCAGCCGAGCGATTACCTCGGGGAGGTAATTAATTGAACTCCGCAATTTATTTTTTTTTCCCTCGTGATTTTTTCTTCCGCCAGGATGGACTACATTTTCATTTCGGCCAATTAATTTGAAGCCTAAGGCTAATAAGGAAATTACGAAGCGAAATAGCTATCTGTGCTGCTCAAATTCTTTTGGAAATAGTTGCTGGGGTGTGTTTACTTGCACATTACTAAATGAGATTTTAGACGTACATACATACATATCATATATATATATATATATATATATATATATATATATATATATATATATATATATATATATATATATATATATATATATATATATATATATATAGTATATATATATATATATATATATATATATATATATATATATATATATATATATATATATATATATATATATATATAATATATATATATATATATATATATATATATATATATATATATATATATATATAATACTATATATATATATATATATATATATATATATATATATATATATATATATATATATATATCGAGCTACAATGTCCTTTAATATCTAATTCGCTCTACCTCGGAATTAATATATTTTCATATATGCTTAATATATGAAAATATATTAATTCCGAGGTAGAGCGAATTAGATATTAAAGGACATTGTAACTCGATATATGTATATGAATCACGGAAATCTGATATGACTTATAGATTGGCTACGTGCTGTCAAAAGCACTACAAACACTACCGGAGTCGAGGTGGGTTGATGTTGTCTCCAAACCAACTAATTACCTGCGCGCGAAAGGTATATATGAGTGTGAGAGGCGACATGAACTTTTAGCTTCTCGCGGTGGTGTAGTAGGTAAAAGCTTCACTGACGTTCCTGGATTTGAAAGGATCCATGGGTTCGTGCCCTGGTCCAGGCAAGTCTATTATCGAGAAAAAATTCCCCTTCGGTTAAGCATATATGAAAATATATTAATTCCGAGGTAGAGCGAATTAGATATTAAAGGACATTGTAGCTCGATATATGTATATGAATCACGGAAATGTGATATGACTTATATATATATATATATATATATATATATATATATATATATATATATATATATGTAACATAAAAGAGGGCTTTGTTAAGACAATATATTTTAGATACCCTTGTAAGGTGTGATGCTATGACTTTCTTAGAATGTAGGAGTCATCATTTAACTTCCTTAGAGACAGTGGTCCGAGGGACAAGCCTTGGAAGTGCTGACGCATCCTTCCTTGGGTGGCGTGTTGCTAAAGTTGCTGTCTTAGCAGATCAGTGCAAGTCGCTATGCACTGGCAGGTCGCAGAGATGCCTTTGAAACTGGTTCTAGGCAGTTACCTGGGGCGTGGACAATGTGTGTGAGTTCGTACGTGTGTGCGAGCTTTTCCCCTACATATGAGAATGTAGGATTACCATGGTGATAGATCATTACTGAGGCGGCAGAAGCCAAGATGGCTTCTGCAAAGATGTTTTTAGAGAAGTGTTTGTGCATACTGTGTTGAATGGGTAAGCATACTTATGTCTCCAGCCAAAGATGTGGCTGGATAGTATTTGAATATTTATTTCAGAGATGTTCTATTTCATATGATCTTTTGATTTTAGTCTTGTGCTTATCGAGGTGTTCTCCTGCCTTCTAACAGGCGGTTCTGGAGAAAGGGGAATTGATCTGGAGAAAGGGGATCTGACTTAATTAATATGAGAACTTAAATAATGTGTCATGGTGTTACTAAGGAGACTGTATTATGACTTGCCCAGTTTTGATGACTAAAACGATGTTGGTTATTTTGGGGGAATATGGAATGGGCTATCTGAGTTCAATCATTCATTTAATCTTTTTGTTAAGAACCTGGGTTTATTTAGCTAATGCTTTGTTCTTAAATAAATGTTATTTTTTATAAGCCCACATGT
Organism: Macrobrachium nipponense; assembly: GCF_015104395.2. Lineage (NCBI taxonomy): Eukaryota > Metazoa > Arthropoda > Malacostraca > Decapoda > Palaemonidae > Macrobrachium > Macrobrachium nipponense. The sequence goes on along the minus strand of NC_087213.1, from coordinate 60,066,581 downwards.
CTGATTTAGTTGCCTTAGGTGACGGAGAGAGAGAGAGAGAGAGATGGATAGAGAGAGAGAGAGAGAGCGAGAGAGTGTTGCCAGTTGCCTTAGACGCACGATCCATTGCTACCTTTTAAAATGGAAGAACCGAGATCTAGGATCTCGGTTATAGTGGTAGCAGCGGTTTTTGAACCGTATTACACCTTTTGTGAGATTAATGGCAGCTTAAAGAGGCTGTTTTGAGAGAGTCTGGTTGTGTAAATGTGTTAGGTTTTCAATTAATAGGTGACAGATGATAAGAATTTTTCAGCCGTTGGTTCTGGTACTGGGAGGGAAATATTCAATTAGCGTCAGCATTTTGACCCCGTGAGGTGCCTTCGAGAGTCTCTGTCGCTCAGTAGGGCCTTGTGAGTGCGCGTTTGTCAAAGTGTTTGCCGTTCAAGTATCGAGTTGTTCTTACACACGCAAGTATGTGTGTATTCGGGTGTTTATTTGTGCGCGAGTCGGCGATCCTGTGTTCTTTCATTGACGGTGTGAGTGTTACATTATTTTTTTTTTATTTTGTGTATGAATCATTTTTAGAGTTAAAGAGGTAGTTCAGATTACCATTTTTTTTCCATAGGAGCAGAACGTGATGAGATTTTTGTTTTCTTGGCACATGTTTAGAGGCGACGTGTTCGTCCTTTTTTTTAATACATATGTACGCGTGTGAAGGTTTTTCATGCATACAACTCAATTCTCGAGGTGGTTGGAGACAGCGCTCGCTCATGCATACGCACTCAGCGTATTTTGTTAATAGCCAGCAAAAGGGAGACTAGTGTGATTCAGGGGGAATGTTTGAAGGGAGGGTGAATATTTTTTCTTTGTGCCAGGCTTGTTGGGGTGGGTTTGGCCTTGATAGAAAAGTTCATTGCCATGCCATATCAGCTGATAGCCACTGAGGGATGATATAATATATGTATATATATGTATATATATTTGTATGTCTGTTTACATATATATGTTAATAATATATATATATATATATATATATATATATATATATATATATCATACATATACATATAGTATGCCTGTAAATTTATCAAAAACTATTTTGCAATCAGATAACCATATTCAGATCAAAATAAGAACATTATTTATTTGCCACACCATCTAACTAACATACAGCAACACATACATATGTATACATCTAGTATTCACAATCATACACGTATGCAAATAAGTATTCAAGTACTCCAAGAGGTCGGTACAGACAAGCACTTTTCCCCTTCCTGTATTCACACCTTGGCAAATCTTTCTCAGTTCTGTATATAGTCCTTGATTGTTGGACGTTGGGAACTTTAAACCGATGGACCGTGACCTTTGACCTCGGTGTTCTCTAATTCGGGCCTTCGATGACCCCCGAGGGTCAGCTGGCATGAACTATTCATTGTTCGCTGAATATTGGAGTTCTTTCCAGTAAAGAAATGGCTGCAAAGATTTTGGTTGGAGTTTTTGATATGTAATATTTTTTTTTTTTTTTACGATTTTGATAAATTTTTGGTGATATATGTTTATGTAAGTTCATTTTTCAGCAACTATTAGTGCTATTTGTGGCTTTCAGTTGAATTCTTAGTGATTCATATACAGTTTTAGCAGTTTCAGTAGACTTTTTTCAATGACTTATAAACAATGAACAGTTCTTCAGTAAACAATTTTAGCAGGTTTAGTAGACTTTTCAATGACTCAATGACTCATAAACAATGAACCATTCTTCAATAAACAAGTTTTGCAGTTTCAGTAGATTTTTCAGTGACTTATAAACAGTGACTTATAAACAATTCTTCAATAAACAATTTTAGCAGTTTGAGTAGACATTTTTTCAATGACTTCAAATCAACGACGTACAAACAGTTCTTCAACAAAGACTCTCACATACGTGTTAACTTCTCTGGACTCATTGTAACCCACTACCACTCACACCAGACTCCCAAGGCCTGTTGACATTCGCTTGAAATCGAGTACCCGCAACGTCGTGCCTACACGACCGACCAATAACGTTAAGAACATGCGTTGCATGGAGCAAATGATAGTGAAAGTATAGTGTTACGCAGATTAAGAACATGCGTTGCATGGAGTAAAAGACAATGAAAGTATAATGTAAACGCTGATTAAGAACATGCGTTGCATGGAACAAAAGATAATGAAAGTATAATGCAAACGCTGATTACGAACATGCATTGCATGAGGCAAATGATAATGAAAGTATAATGTTACGCTGATTAAGAACATGCGTTGCATGGAGCAATAGATAATAAAAGTATAATGTAAACGCTGATTAAGAACATGCGTTTCAAGGAGCAAAAGATAATGAAAGTATAATGTTACGCTGATTAAGAACATGCGTTGCATGGGGCAAATGATAATGAAAGTATAATGTTACGCTGATTAAGAACATGTGTTGCATGGAGCAAATGATAATGGAAGTATAATGTTACATGTTACGCTGATTAAGAACATGCGTTGCATGAAGTAAATTATAATGAAAGTATAATGTTACACTGATTAAGAACATGGGTTGCATGGGGCAAATGATAGTGAAAGTATAATGTTACGCTGATTAAGAACATGGGTTGCATGGGGGCAAACGATAACGAAAGTATAATGTTACGCTGATTAAGAACATGCGTTGCATGGAGCAAATGATAGTGAAAGTATAATGTTACGCTGAGCAATTAATAGCGAAAGCATAAGGTTACGTTGAGCAAATAATAGTGAAAACAAGTTTACACTGAAAGCACTGGATTGCATGAAGCAAATGACAGTGAAAACATGTGTTGCTGTGAAAACAGGAACTGCATTGACGGAAGGACAGTGAAAACGTGACTACAGGGGTTGAATGACAATGAAAAAAAATTTTCCCTGAAAGAAATAACAGTGAAAACAGTAGTTGCATGGAACAAACGATAGTGAAAACAGTGTGCATGAAATAAAAAGGACAGTGAAACCAGTGGTTGCATGAAATTAAAATGATAGTGAAAACAGTGGTTGCGTGAAATCAAAATGATAGTGAAAATAGTGGTTGCATGAAATTAAAATGATAGTGAAAACAGTGGTTGCATGAAATAAAAATAGTAATGAAAACAATGGTTGCATGAAATAAAAAAATAGTAGTGAAAACAATGGTTGCATGAAATAAAAATGGTAGTGAAAACAACGGTTGCATGAAAAATAATATGATAGTGAAAACAATGAGTGCATTGACTAAACAATAGTTAAAACGGTGGTTACATAGACTAAATGACAATGAAAACATTGGTTGCATAAAACAAATTGCAACCAAAACAATGACGCCATTTAACAAGCGATAATTCAAATCAGCCCTTGCAGTAGAAGCAAAAATAAAAATGTGAAAAACAAAACAACACAGGCAGACATAGTGAAAAAAACACAATACAGGCAGACAAAAAAAACGTTTAAAAACAAAATAAAACACAGGCAGCACAAAAAAACAACACAAGCAGACAAAAAAAAAACGTTTAAAAACAAAACACAACACAGGCAGCAGCAGACACCCACTGCAAACAGGGACTCGTCGAAAAAAACAAAAGAAACTAAACGAAATGGGAAGACGACGTCACTCGTTTAATCCTTTAGGTCTCCACAGCGGGGCAATAACCATGCCAGGTTTATGGAGGAAACGTGGCAATTATGGTTTACAAATGTTCGTGCTAAGAGATTGCTGCATACTTGGGTTGGTTTGATGGTTTGGGAGGACGGGGAGCGGGGGACGGGGGGAAGAGGGGGGCCGTTTTCTCTCAATTCCTTTTTTCGTCTTTTTTTTTCCTCGTTTGCTTTTGGGGTTACACTTCGTTGCTTGGAAAACGATGATATATTAATATTAAACGATAATGGTGAGGAAATCCAAAGTGGTGTAAATTTAAAATATGTATATATAATTGTCTATAAAAAGCGAGAGTTTTCCAGAACTTGAGAAGGAGAACGAGCAGGTTCTCAAAAGATCTCGTTTTGTTTGTATGTTTTTAACATAATGTTTACGCCAATGCCGTTGTGGATCTCTTCACCATTTTAGTGACTCATGCTACAACGAGATTTTTATGAATAATAATAATAATATAAAATAATAATAATAATAATAATAATAATAAATAATGAAAATGATATATTTTTCTACTTGTACTGTGTCTAGAGTTAATCTCTAGAAAGAAATAATGATAATTTTTTACAGACAGTGTTTGTAAAGGGAAGAACATTCACTTTTCATTTGCATACTCACACAATTGTGTATGTTAAGGGAATTATATATATATGTAATATATAATATATATATATTATATATAATATATATATATATATGCAAAGTAATCAACACACAATCACGTATAGAACAACAAAAGAAAAAAAAAAGTTTATCCCATATCGGGATCTTTCAAGTGAAAAGCAACTGGCTCTGTATGGTTCAGTTGGCAGCTGCCTTGCCTTTCAATCGATGTATATATATATATATATATATATATATATATATATATATATATATATATATATATATATATATATATATGCAGGGTGTCCATAAAGTCCCAGTACCATTGCAAGCAATAAATACTTGTAATGGTACTGGGACTTTATGGACACCCTGTATATTGAGTGTGTGTGTGTGTGTATTATACGCGTGTATCCAGCACAAACTTCGTGCGTGAATAAATCACGAGAGCTCACTCAGGAATGCGAATTGAATCGAAGCGCAGACGCGTCCATGTAAAACTATGAAGACTAATAATGTAAAGGCAAACCGCGTGCCTTCTCCTAGTAGTACTTATGGTATCGATTGTACAGATTCAATACATCTTCCCGCTGCGCCACCTGTCGTCGGGTTATTGGGCGATGACAGACCCTCCTCCAGTGCCAGAGTAAATGTTTTTATGACGGTTTTCCTGTGTATTCATGATTTATTGTCTTCGAGAGCACTCCCCGCCCCCCCCCCCCTCCCCCCCCCTTAGCAGCTTGTCGAACGCATTACAAGCCTTATCAGCTCGGTGTGTTTCTCTCTCTCTCTCTCTCTCTCTCTCTCTCTCTCTCTCAGTCTCTCAGTTTATACACTGGCGCACACAAATGAACGTAGAAATGTTTAGGATGCGTATCACATTGATTCTTTGTAAGTTCTCTCTCTCTCTCTCCACTCTCTCTCGCTCTCTCACTCTCTCTCATATACTATATTAGTAGATATATATATAATATATATTTATATATATATATATATATATTATATAATCTGTCATGCCCTTATGAGACAATGTAGTATATCGCACTTGTAGAAGCTTATTTCTCTCTCTTGTATACATATGTCTATATATATATATAATATATATATATATATATATATATATATATATATATATATATGAAATACGTGCAGCCCTTTTGGGAGGATTTATAGTATATCGCACCTGTCGAAGCCTCTCTCTCTCTTCTCTCTCTCTCTCTCTTCGCCAGGACGCTGCTTGGTCACTTCCCCGAACCACCGCTAATGATAAGATTGTCCTCAATCCATGACCCACCCTGGTAAACTATGCTTTATTTTTTCCCCTCCTTTCTATTATGGGCGTCGCCCACAATAAATGTCGCCCCCTCACGCCTCCCACATTTGCGCGCCCATATATGAGGCGAGGTACCCTGTGGTATGTGTCCTGCGTACTCTTTTATATTTCTTTACGCGTTTTGACGCAAATGCCGACGGTGCCGTTGGCGTATTTTGCCAATCTCTGGTCTTCGGTGAAGAGGAGAGAAATGTGAGATAATGTAAACAGAATTATTTAGATTTTTTTTCTTCCTTTTTTTTAAATAAATGAGTTTTACGCATTTTTACGCTGAAACCGATGGTTTGTCAACTCATTTTCCCCATTTGTCGTAAAAATAAAATGGTACAAAAAAGATTTTATATATTCTAGAATAATGCTGTAGAATCGATTTATTTCTCCATTCCTGTTTTTTCGATTTAAAGAAAATATTTAGAATCTGGGAAAACGTAGGAAAGGATAGGACTCCAAAGCTCATTGTAGAAGCGTTGTTTCTGCTCGCCTGTCCTTTAAAAGTGAGATAGGGTGTCTTGGCAGGTGTTACACGTCTTCCTGGGAGGAAAAAGCTGAGGACTCGAGAGGAACTTAAGACTGGACTGTAAAGATATTGAAATTTGAATATTAATGGCTTTTTATTATTCATACTTAACATTATTTATGAGCAATGGAGCGCCAACGCCTGAAGGCTATTTATCTTTCTTAGTCCACCTGTTTTTATTTATTTTTTTATTATTTCTTTTTATATGCGAAGGCGTAGGACTGTGGCTATTATAATCTCAGTTAGTGACTGAATGTGTGTTTAAGCTTATTTATAGATTATATCTCAATGTATGATATAATATTTGAAGAAGTGACATTTGAAGATGATATGTTAATTTATGTTGATAATGGGGGAATATATGCACTCTTTTTAGTTCTTGAATGTAGCCATGTTACTTTGTATTGATAGGGAGAATTACATATTCTATACACCTAGTGTATAGTTCTTGAATGTAGCTACGTTAATTTGTATTGGTAGGAGGGATTCTATACACGTAGTCTAGATGTGTATGTAGATGATTTCATGTACTTATTTGTGTGTGAAAGGATACATACATTATCGGCATTCGTGCATTTGTGTATTATTATTCTAGTTAAGTGTTTGCGTGACCGTTTTACGTACATTTGCATCGTTATATGTTTACACGAAGATTAATGTGATTTGGTGCGTAAATGACTTATACTCTATACCAGTATTGGAAATGTAAATATTTTATAAAACAGCGTATCTAAGAAGAATGTATTCAAATTGAAATATTTTGTAAAACTTATTTTTATGTTACATTCATTGTCCTATTTTTAGGCGATTTTTGAAGTCATTTTTGAAACACAAATCAGTCATCAAAAAGTTATTTGAAAATATGGACTCTAAGAATTGCAAAGCCGTGTTTGACAGCTTCACAGTAGATGTTTAATCATAGGTCACGTATCGTCACAGCCAGACAGACATTGGTATTTGAAGTGAGGTACGGAGACAGACAGACAGACAGACAGACATTTGTATTTGAAGTGAGGCAGGAAAATATACTGTTGATTAATGTCTCGTTTACTCCACTTAATCTCGACTGGTTGAAAGGAAGGATAATTAAGTGTCAACACAGGTGATGCCGCTTCGTACATACATATGTTCCTGGTTTTAATTGGGATAGTTCTCTCTCTCTCTCTCTCTCTCTCTCTCTCTCTCTCTCATAAAAGATTAAGATAAATGATAAAGGAAAATCACGCAGATGCAGTTAAAAGAAAATAAGAAAACAAATGTTTTTTATTTTATTTACTTATTTATTTATTTTGTAGGTGACTCGACATAATGAAATACAACCGCTGTGCTGCTTTCAGGTGTGTATGTGTGTGTACACATTTCAGTATACACAGATACACACATGACACCCTGACGATACATTCTTGTGAATACACATGTCAAAACATCCAGTATTATCACAAGATTACAAGCTCCACATTAAAAACGTGCGCACTTCGTGCTTCTCAATATTTTTGAATATACACGCAAACACCCTGTATTTTTACTCTGTATTTTTAAATACACACGCAAGCACCCTTTCTTTTTACTCTGTATTTTTAAATACACACGCAAGCCCCCTTTCTTTTTACTCTGTATTTTTAAATACACACGCAAGCACCCTTTCTTTTTACTCTGTATTTTTAAATACACACGCAAGCACCCTGTATCTTTACTCTGTATTTTTAAATGCAAACACGCAAGCACCTTTTTATTTTTTACTCTGTATTTTTAAATACACACGCAAGCACCCTTTCTTTTTACTCTGTATTTTTAAATTTTTAAAACACACGCAAGCACCTTTTATTTTTACTCTGTGTGTTTTAATACACACGGGCCAGCACCCATTGTATCCTTTACTCTGTATTTTAAGCACACGCAAGCACCTTTCTTTTTAAAACTCTTTATTTTTAAATACACACGCAAGACCCTGTAGTTTTTCTGATTTTTAAAATAACAGAACACCCTTTCTTTTTACTCTGTATTTTTAAATACACACGCAAGCACCCTGTATCTTTACTCTGTATTTTTAAATACACACGCAAGCACCCCGTATTTTCACTCTATATTTTGTAAATACACACGCAAGCACCCTTTATTTTTACTATATTTTTAGATACACACGCAAGCACCCTATATTTTTACTATATACAGGGTGTCCATAAAGTCCCAGTACCATTCTGAGCAATAAATACATGTAATGGTACTGGGACTTTATGGACATCCTGTATATTTTTAAATACACACGCAAGCACCCTGTATCTTTGCACACGAACGCAAGCAGTGTATTCACACATCCATACACGTGTGAATACAGCTAGGTACACACCTTACACCTTAACCCGCGACGCTGACGTCAAGCACGGTGGGGGTGTGATAGAATAAAAACCATTTCCCAGAGGTCCGCTTCATGAATATATCGACCACCCCTCCCTTATAAGGCAGTGGTACAACAACAACCGGGATTGGCTTACCAAGGACCTATACCCTAGTGGGGACCTAATAGTGAATTATTGCTAAATCAGAGAGAGAGAGAGAGAGAGAGAATATTCTCTTTTAATACAGAGGGGCAAATAAGTACTGAGAGCGTGTATGGGATTGAATTACCAAAATACAAAATAAGGAAAAGATGTCTGAAATATGCTAGTATTTAGTGGTACGCAAGACTGAGAGAGAGAGAGAGAGAGAGAGAGAGAGAGAGAGAGAGAGAGAGAGAGAGAGATCATTCAGTGGTGGACACAAGGACAAATAGATAGTGGTAAAGTGTGAGAGATAAGACAAAAAGAGGAAATAGAGAGAGAGAGAGAGAGAGAGAGAGTGAGAGAGAGAGAATATCTTTCAAAAGTAGACACTATATATGGGACAAATAGATGCTGATAAAGTGCGAAATGTAGGGAAAAAGAGAGAGAGAGACGAGAGAGAGGAGAGGAGAGGAAGAGAGGAGAGGAGAATATCTTTCAGAGTAGACACTAGGACAAACGATATTGAAAGTGTAGAATGGTATGAAAAATTTAATAGAGAGAAGAGAGAGGAGAGAAGGGAGAGAGAGAGAGAGAGAGAGAATATCTTTCCGTTGTAGACACTAAGACAAATAGATATTGAAATGTATGAAGAAAAGTTAATAGAGAGAGAGAGAGAGAGAGAGAGAGAGAGAGAGAGAGAGAGAGAGAGAGAGAAGGAGCCTTATTGATTCAAAAGCATTCGGAGTTGGTACACATATGATTTATCGCTTGGCACTTTCCACATTATTTTATGGTTTACATTAAATGTCGTTTATGTCTTCTTGATTTGATTTACGGCTGCGTTGTGGGTTATGAATTATTAGGAGACCATTTGTTCGTGTCGCCGTAATTTGTACGAGAGACTTCGGCTGTTTTTCTTTTATTATGCTTTTCTTTTATTAATTTTTTTTTCTTTTATTATATTTGTAGACGTGTTGGTCCCCGCTGTCGGTGAGGTTATATAATTTTAATGGTCTCTTATTTTTCATTATTATTTCAGCAAGTTCGTGATTGTTACTCCTATCATAATTTTATTATATTATTATTATTATTATTATTATTATTATTATTATTATTACAGTAACTCTATGTTGTTGCTTATCGTAAGATAATAATAATAATAATAATAATAATAATAATAATAATAATAATAATAATAATAATAATAATAATAATAATGATAATAATAATAATAATTTTCAGTAATTTATCGATTTTGTATATATAATTACCCTTACACTAGTGGGGATTTCTTCACCATTTTAGTGAATAATAATAATAATAATAATAATAATAATAATAATAATAATAATAATAATAATAATAATAATAATAATAATAGTTTGTAGATTTGCAATCATGTTGGAAATATATTTTATTTTTATTTTTCACTAATAGTTTTATTTTATTTTAACAAAACTGACATCACGAACATATTTCACAAAACTGAATCCTATAATATTTTATGTAATAGGAATAATAATAATAAAATAATAATAATAATAATAATCATAATAATAATTTTCAGATTTGTTGCCATGATTGAAATATATTTTATTTTTATTTTTGACAAATATTTTTTTTTATTTTAACAAAACTGACATCCTCGAACATATTTCACAAAACTGGAATCCCATATGATACTTTTTTTATAATTAGATTTCCACTCTTTGATATATCCGCCATGACACCTGATGTAATCTGAGGTCATTATTGCGCCAGGTACCACATATGCCGTGTTCTTAGACAACAATCAGTTATTAAGTTAATTAGCGTCAGCGGCAGGTATGACATCACGGGCTCTTATTCATAAAGTGCGTAATCTGTCTCCCCCACCCATTACCCCACCCAGAAAATCAACCCACCCCTCCCTCCGGCTCACCCATCTCCGTGGAATCATACCTTTTGGCGTTTTCTTTCAGGTTGAAAAAGTTGAATGAATGGAAAGACAGATGGAATAGAAAAACTAGAAGACAATAAAGGCGAATGAAAAAGGAAACGTAAAAAATAGATTGAAATGGAATGAATATGCAAATTGGGTTCGTCCATAAGTGTGGGATGGAGTAACAATACGTAGTTGACATGAAAATAAATTTTTGAATGGAAAGAGGAGTAAGCTAGAATCTTAATTAAAGGGACAATAGGTAATGAAAAGGATTGTCAATATAAACAAATAAAAAAAATCAACATAATTATATAAGGATTACAAGGAATTAAGTAACAATAAGATAGCTTGAGGAAGCAATATATCGAAATTGCATTGAATTTTTTATGAACGAGATTGATTTCATCTCATCAACATTAAACCGATAATTGATACGTAATACCCTCAAACTTATCTATTTCGGGACTTATAAATACCCTCCATGACATTGCAAATGGACGGTTTTGTGTCAAATACCCCAGGTGGTAAGGAATAACTAGCTCCCTCTCCCAACCCCTCACTTACCATTGTCTTTTTCTAACCCCTCTTATTAAGAAGGGGAGGGGGGGTTTTGAATACCTTCCCCATCCCCACCCTTATTTTTTAACCCTAGTTATTAAGGGGATTTTGCAAAAGGAAAATGAGGGATGGCGGGCGTCCTCACTCATTAGACAGGGTGGAATTAAATGCGTGATTTAAAGCATCTACTCGCGCGCATGCGCGTATATATTTATATCCCGCGCTCATGGGGTTCGGTTTTCTTCTTTTTTTGGTCGGCGTCTGTCGCGAATCTGGTGGACGAACAGACAGACGGGCTCTCTCTGTCGTCTTCCCCATGGTCTTCCCTGCCTCATTATGAGGAATAACTCATCGCCGGTGGATCATCAATTCATCAGCCTGAACGCAATTTAATTTTTCATTATTATCGTGGCGTTTTCTATCGCTAAATTACGACCGAAGTGTGGATTAGCGAGTAATGAAGAGGACGTTTCGTTTGCAGACTCTCCGCTAGGGGCGCTGCTGTTTTGGCGCCGTAAGGATGGTTTAACTGAAAGCTCCCGCGAGTATTCTTAAAATTTTATTAAGGCTACTTTTGTCTTAGCAATTAAGTCAGGAATGTCTACAAAATACGACTAGCAAAACAAACAAACAGAGAGAGAGAGAGAGTTTCATTCTTATATATTAAGCTATATATTGTCAAAATTAACTTGATCTAAGCTACGCGCCTCTAAAATCATGTTTCTAGCGAGCTTGTGCACTTTCGTAGTAAATTCGTACGCTTGCAAAGTAACAATTACCTTTTGAATAGGATGACGTGTGTATATAATTAAAGTATAGTACAGAGCTAAATTTTTACGTACTTCTTCATACATACATATTTTAACACTTATAGTCAGTACAGTCACGCCTTTGTGTATTGGTGTGATTGTAATTAAAATGTATATATGTGTGCATTTCCTTAGTTATGAAATAGTGATGTTACGTATAGTTGTGCGTGGATCTACAGGTGAATTTGTTCTATGTTACAGGTGCAAGTGTGAGCTCACTTCAAGATAAGCACACTAGCTTCACAAAGACAGAAGTTCGAACGCATTTGACGCTTTTTCGCTCCCCGTTGAACCGTTGCCCGTAGTAATACATCACCCGAGTATCTCTCTCTCAGAAAGAACACCCGGGCTAAAAGGAGACGAAAGAGCGATGCTATCCGCCTGTCACCACCCACCTCCCCGCGACGCATATTAACCCCCGCATTTGCAATGATAACCCCCTGCAATCACCTCTAATGCAACTCGCTAATCATAGCAATCGGCTTACGTATCGAAAGTCGATGAGAATAATACGTTTACCTATTTTTACCCCGAACGGGGATAATTAGGTTGTATTGGGACGCCAGAACCCGTGTTTAGGATCTGAAAAAGTGGTGGAGGTAGTAGGCTACCTAGGGCTACCGGGTGGCGAAATAGCGCCACGGTTCGATGGTGGTAAATTGCTTAGATGGTTGATGATGGTAAGAGTCATGTGTATGTCGCTACGCTGTCGCCGAGTGTCAATAAATTAGTCACTATCATTTGTTTGTTTATTGCGTTCAGGAATAGTCTGTCTTGGCCGAAGATAAATTGAGAGTTCAGGTATGACTTGGGGGCAAAAAAGGTGTAGTCGTGTAGTACTAGAGTTTGCTGATGGTATAAATTGCCTCGTGGATAGGCTATCACGGGAGGTACGTTAAATCTGTTTCTGTCAATTAGTTGTTCAACGTATTAAAGGATATTTTGCTTTAGTGGCGATTACAGATTTGGCCGGTGAAAGGGTTAGATTTTGACACTGAGTAAAAACTTCCGTGAAATTTATTACAGTAAATATTCAAATTTTTTTTGCTTATTCCTTCAGAAATGTTACAGATTATCTGGCATGCCAGTTAAAGATAGAATAATAAAAGTTCAAATAATGAAAACTTGACTAGTCTGCGCTGAAATGTCTAATATAGTTATTATCACTGATCCCTTATGGTAGAATGCACAATTAACTTCCATTGATCACTGATCCGTTATGGTAGAACGCATTATTGACTTCCATTGACATAACTGTTGAAAATAATAGGAATCGATACTGACCACTGATTTTGGATTCATTTCCATATTCATTTCATGGTAAACAATATATGATTTCACAGTTTGTTGTAGTGGGAAATAGCTAAAGTCTTTGAGCAGGCTAATTTGTTCCAGGTTAGGAAAGATATAAAAAAAAAATAAAGACTCAAACACAAATTGCATGGGTTTTCTGGAGGCAAACATCGGATTTTTAGTATAGAAGAAAATACATACAGAATGAAGAAACATTATAATGATATATATTGAATATCAATAACAGTGACGAATTTGTAATTAGCTTTCTCTGAATTACAGGTTTTCCGTAAATACATTATCTAATGTTCTTTATAACTCTTATATATTTTGATATCGTTGATATTTTATGCCATGATTATTGTATTCCTTCACTGGATATTAAGTCATCTTGTCCATCATCCATCACAGAATCCTGTAGTTGAATACTGCCTTCAGTATATCTCATATGGTGTACTGTAGGAATTACCAAATAATGTTTGCAGCATCCCTTTAGCCCCTAGATGCACCCATCTTCATTCCTTTTTACTTTACCTTCATTCTCGTTTCCTTTCTTCACTCTCGTTGTCCGTTGGTCCCTTTGCTGAATAACCACTGGTTCCATGCAACGTTAAAACACCATACAAACAAAAAAGATTGTGGGTAGTATTGAAACATCTACAGTGAAAGAGCAGCTGATTGATATATTATTTCCGTATATTCTTGGCTGTTTCAATTTTTGAAATTTATCGAGTCTATGCTATCCTGCTGTCAATTATTTTCGGCTTAAATAATTTTTTCTCTTCATAATTTTAAATTTTATTCTCAAGCCATTGTTTATTTTAAAATGATTTAACAGGAATTCTGTTGCAAAATCTAATGGCTTTGAAGCAGTCTATTTGTTTTTTGTATATATTTGAATTTTCTTTTTAAAATTTGTACTGAAGTGATCAGTCCTCACTTATATGTTCAGTCAAAAACAAAAAACAAAAAACTTCTTTCAAAGGTTCAGAAACATTAAAAGGTTACGTGAGGCTGGTTTTGCAAAGCCCTCCTTTTAAGAAGTTCTGTGTTATAGTTTTTTTTTTCTTTTTTTTTGCTGGGGGAGGGGGTCGGGGCCGGGGGAGAGGCCCCTTGGCGGATGGGAAGTTAGGGTAAGTACAGTTCAGTTTGCTTTTCATCGTTTCAACAGGCCTTAATTGGCTTTTAGGATTTCAGAAAACTATAATAATAATAGTATTCTTTATTTCAGCTCAGGCCCTTACGCATGAACCATACAAGTATAAATCGACCGCATCTAAATGCTTTTATCATACGAGTTTGAAATCAAGGAACCCTTCACAGGTGTGTAGTGGTTTCACAAAGTCAATAGACCATAAATTTCGGCGAACTGTTAAACAAACAATGCTTTTAATTCTTGGAGGTGTTGGACAACAGATCGCTTGAATTTATGTGGACAGTAGAATTAGTTGCTTGGATTCGTTAGGATACTGGAGATGTCTTTTGTTTTTTATAGATAACCTGGAAATATATAAGTATATGTTATAAATATATATATATATATATATATATATATATATATATATATATATATATATATATATATATACATATATGAGTCGTCATATCACATTACCGTGATTCATATGCATACATCTAGCTACAAATGTCCTTTAATATCTAATTCGCTCTACCTCGGAATTAATACATTTTCATATATGTTAATTCCGAGGTAGAGCGAATTAGATATTAAAAGACATTTGTAGCTCGATGTATATATATATATATATATATAGAGAGAGAGAGAGAGAGAGAGAGAGAGAGAGAGAGAGAGAGAATCCACGAAGAAAAATGGATTTTGTCCTTATCATCACGTACCATATTTTCGTGATTCATTTGTACACACATATATGTATGAAGTTACTTACCGGTCTTGACCGTCAATTTTCATGATATTTTTCGTTTTATAAATTGTGTATTAGTTGTCAAACCTGAGTAAGAAATTTTCATTCTCCATTGTTTATATTTAAAACAAAACTTAAGATCTTTTGTACCACTATATACTTTCATATTCATCTTCGCTTAACCCTATTTCACTTACAAGAGCATTGTTTGTGGAAAAGAATCTGTAGTCATCATTATATCGTCTTAGTGCATCTAATTATATAAAAAATTCTTATGTTATTGTCAAGCATACCATCATTATTATCGTTATCATTTCAAAAATAACATCCCTTCGCCCCCCACTGATCCTGTATCAGTATCATTATCATTTCAAAAATTACATCCCGTATCATCAAAGGAAATTTGTATGATTCAACAGCGACCAAAAAAAAAGAAAAAAATATATATTGCGTCCCAACGGTCCCCTGTCTTCCAAAGTAAATTAGATTATCTCCTTCCAAACAATAATTATTTCTTCGTCGACTCGTCCCGCAAAAAGGGAGATAAAGAGACAGGAGAATATTAAAAAAAAACAAAAAAAAAAAAAGAAGAAAAAGGATGAACACAAACACAAAACATGTCTTCGGTCTCCGTGCTACACCGTCGCGTAGAAGGAACTAGTTTGTCAGCGCGGAGTAATGTTTTAGCACTTCGTACATGACAGGTTTTAGAGTGTGTTTACGACCCCATGGGCTGTCAACGCGGCAGAATTTATAAATCTGCTTCGATGCAGAGCAACTTCGCCTGCAATCTGTTTGTTTGAGATATTTGCATATGGTTTATTACTAAAAATGATAATAAGAAGAAGAAGAAGTAGAAAGTATTACTCATTTAAATCTGCTTCGATACAGAGCAACTTCGCCTGCAATCTGTTTGCTCGAGAGATTTGCATATGGGCTATTACTCCTAATAATAATAATAAGAAGAAGAAGTAGAAAGTATCACTCATT
>NC_087213.1:60038045-60045545 GCF_015104395.2 Macrobrachium nipponense | reverse complement strand
ATATACATATATATATATATTCATAGTCAATATATATATATGTATATATATATATACGTATATATATGTGTGTATATTTTCCTGTATGAATGCAATATATACTATATATATACATATGTATATATATACACCTACGTATGTGTGTGCGCATACCTTATGTTCATTACATTTACTTGCATCGATGCCTGCATGTATGAACATCCACCCAGCCCTGTCCCCAATCCCCAACCCCCACCCCAACCACCCTCCGTTGTCAATTGCCGATTGTTCTATTTCTCTCTCCGGCTTATCAGCAATCGAAAATGGCACGAATGACTCTTTCGTACCTTATTCTGTTGTCCTTACGTACTCCAGCAGTCTCGTTATCAGTCTGTTACGAACATCTTGTCCTCCGACTTAATAAGACACCGTGTGCTTTTCTTTATTTTCTTTGTTTTAACTTTTTTTCAATGTTTTTTTCCTCTCTTCCTGCCGGGTTGAGTTTGTTCCTGTGTTTTTCTCTAAAATTGTTACCGCGGTTCCTAATTTAGATTAATGGGAATTAGGACTTGTGGAGAATTCGCGACGGATGCAACCTTGTTGATGTGGTGATAATATTCATGTAGTTGAAGCAACAAGATCAGCAGTAGCAGCAGCAGTAGGGCTAGTAGTACAAGTAGTATTAGGAGTGGTGGTAGTGATAGTAGTGTGTGATATACTTCCAAATGTCCACATTCATTTGTTTACTAGTTATGTAATGGGTTGTTCGGTAATTATATTGTAATGGTAATTGGTTTCGAATGTAAATAAACAAGCGAGAGTTCTGTAAATACTTTTCTTTATATGTATGTAACGAATATTGTTAGTCTCTTGTTTAGCCGTCAGTTTGTACAGTAATCTCTTATTAAAGAGACATATTTTTGTGGAGTAGAAGAAAGAAGGGAAGACCAAGAAAGAGATGGCGTGATTGTGTAGGGGAAGATATAGTATTGAAAGGTATAAATGAGAACGAGGCACAGGACAGAAATCGATTGAGACGACTCATTCGCAATGGCGACCCCATATAAAAATGGGTTTAAGCTAGGAAGAAGATTTTTGCTCGTGTTTCTTTGCCAGCCTACAAGAAATCAAACATGGCGCAGTGAGTGGGATCTGGTCTTCTGGTGGAATGATCGTAGTCAGAAGTGATTCAAAATTTAAGATTTGACTGACACGATGGAAGAGCAACTACAACAATTGACGGAGCTGCTGGCGGAGCAAGCGGATATGGCTCAGAAGAGGGAAGAACGTTTTTAAACTACGATGTTAGAAACTATGATGAGCGCGCAAAATGGATATGTCAACGAAAATCGTCAACGAAGTGGAGGTGCTGAAATTACATAAAATGATGTGCAGTGCCGGTATAAAATTCCTCATAGTGCACCTCACCTGTCATCCTCAGTCTCTTGAAGGAGTTCGATGCTTGGCGGCATAAATTTGAAGGATATGCAATGCTGACTGGAATCAAATCGTTAACGCCTGCTGAGCAAAGGTCGGTCCTCGCTTTTCTTTTAGATGAAGACTGGACACGAACATTACGATATGGCCTCTCGTTTTCGTCTGATGCAGATCTTGAAACTATACTTGATGCCATGGAAAGTCACTTGCGCGGTCAACGGAATATCATCGTCGACAGAAGAGAAGAGGAAAAAAGAAATAGGTGAGAGTTTCGACGATTTCCTTTGTGGTATCCGCGAAATTGCAGCATTCTGTTATTTTTGTTCTTCGTGTATGGACAATAGATTGAGAGACCGTATTGTTGTTGGCACTCGTGATGAACAAGCTCTAAATTCCCAAAGCAATAGAATCAAACCGGTGTCCATAGTATAGTATATGAATCTGCAGAAGGCTGTAGATATTTGTCGAGCTTCTGAGAGTGCTAATGAGAATAGCGCTACAATACGAGGAATGATCCCACAGAGTATATCAAACGTTTCACGGTACAAAAGAGACTACAAGAAAGCACCCAACAGTTTATATAAAAATGAAGATTCTTTAGATGTGGAAAAGATCGACATTCTGACATGAATGTTTGTAAGGCAAAGGACAAAAAGTGTTCCCAATGTGGAAAGATTGGACATTTTGCTGTTGTGTGTAGGTTAACAGGGAAGGAAACTCCCTCTTTGCTGAAAAAGAGTAAAACTTCGAAGCTAAAATCAAATGGTAGACTCAACAGGGGTGTACATAGGATTATAAGTGATGTGTATGTTAGCAGTGCCATTTCTCAAGCAACCCCGAAAGTCCAGATTCACATTACTCATCCTGCAAGGAACTCTTCTATACTATGGACACCGGATTCGGGAGCAGAAGCAACGGTGATGGGCCTCAATGTAGCGAGGTCTCTTGGTATATATCCCTCTATGCTTGAACCTTCTAAAATTGAAAAGCTTTGTTCTGCTGGTTATCAGACCCTTAACTGTGTGGGAGCTTTTACTTCGCACCTTTCGCTTGGTGATCGACAAACTCAAACTGAAATAACTGTGGTGAAAGAAGTAAAGGGAGCTTTATTAAGCTGGTTTGATTCTATTGCTTTGGGAATTCTAGCGGAAGATTTTCCTGTTCAAATTAATTCTCTTCCCGTACGACTGTCTGGAGATCTAGATGAAGAGAAGCGCTCAAAGGACTACAAAGAGAAAAAAGACACTACTTGTAATGTAGTTCATTCCCCTGTTGCACTTCCAAGGTGGCCTTATGAACGTGATCCAACTGAAGAAGAAAGGGCAGAGCATGCTGCAGCTTTGGTATCAGCATTTCCTCGGGTATTTGGTGCCACAAAAACACTGAGGGAGATGCATGGAGGTCCCATGCATATAAAGTTGTCTGAGAATGTGAGACCATTTGCTGTGACAGCCCCGCGCACTATACCTTACAGCTGGAGGTCGGAAATAAAGGATCAGCTTGATGAACTTTTGGAGAAAGATATTATCTGTAAGGTTGAGCATCCAACAGAATGGTGTCATCCCATAGTGCCTGTTGCTAAGAGGCCAGATGGAGTAAGATTGTGTGTTGATCTGACTAAGCTTAATAAGTATGTATGTAGACACGCTTATCCTGTACGATCACCACATGATGCAGTAGCTTCGATTAGCACTGGGGCAAGGTGGTTCTCTACACTAGATGCAAAAATGGGATATTTCCAAGTCAAGATTGCGGAAGAAGACCAGGATCTCACATGCTTCATTACCCCATGGGGTCGCTATAAATTCAAGCGAGCGGTAATGGGACATATTTCTTCAGGAGATGAATATAATCGAAGAGGAGACCAAGCTCTTGGTGATATACCACAAACTGTAAAGATAGTTGATGATGTTCTTGCATACGATTATTCTTATAAGGATCAACTAGCCCATATTATTTCTATCTTGCAAAGATGTGATGAGTATGGGAAAAGTCTTAATCCTCAGAAAATTTGCTTTGCAAAACGCGTTGTTGATTTTTGTGGGTATAAAATCTCGAGCCATGGCTACACAGTTGGTTCGCGCAAAGTTTTGGCTATTGCAGACTTTCCTGTACCACAAAATATAACAGATCTTCGATCTTTTATGGGACTTGTTAATCAGCTGGGAAGTTTTTCTTCAGTAATTGCACATGAAGCACAACCACTCTGAGATTTACTGAGGCAGCGTAATGAATGGTGTTGGACAACACAGCATGATTTGTCTTTTATGAGAGTAAAGGAAGCACTTACTGCACCCCCTGTACTAGCACATTTTGATGCAACTTTGCCAACCATGTTGCAGACAGATGCATCACGACTGCATGGTCTGGGATTTGTTTTACTTCAAAAGCATGGAACGGACTGGAAACTAACACAATGTTGCTCAAGATTCCTTTCAGATGTTGAAACAAGATATTCTGTGATAGAACTGGAAATGACAGCTGTATTAGGGTCAATAAAGAAATGTCATACTTACTTGGCTGGATTACCTCATTTTGATGTTGTGGTAGATCATAGACCATTGATACCAATTCTTAACAGTAAGTCACTTGGTGAAATTGAAGCCAAGTAATTTCAGTTTTACTGTCCACTGGCAGAAGGGAAGTATTCATTGTATTCCAGATGCTTCATCGCGTGCACCAGTTCAGGATCCTACGGAAGAAAATTGCTTGAATGAGGATGGATCCACTGATCCTTTGCATGTTGCAATGGTGAATGCCCTTGACATGCATGAAGATGGTGGACTTCTGACACCTCTAAAGGACAAAACGCTAGAAAAGGTACGTGTTGCTGCTGAACAGGATGCAGAATACAATGCACTTCGGGAAATTATAATGAAAGGTTTTCCTGAACACTGCCATAATTTGGAAGTAGAACTCAGGGCTTTCTGGAATATACGTGATATGCTTGCTGTAGATGATGACCTAAATGTTTATGGAGCAAGACTTCTTATATCCAAGAGTCTTGACGGGAAACTCTTGAATGTCTTCATGATGGTCATCAAGGAATAGACGGCACAAAAAGGAGGACGCGACAGACTGTTTACTGAGCTAAAATTGATAGAGATATTGAGAACATGGTTTCTTCTTGTATCAAATGCCGTCCTCTTCTACCAAATCAAAGGAATGAACCTCTATGGCAAGAAGAAGATCTATCAAGTAGAGTTTTTGAATCCGTATCTGCGGGGGTCGTACTTATCTTGTTTATATTGACAGGTTGTCTGGATGGCCTTGTGTATCTTCGTGTCAGGGCATAGCTTCTGCAGCCAATCTAATACGGTCACTGAGGGCTATATTTTCAGATACTGGTGTTCCTGTTTTGTTGAAAACTGATGGAAGACCACAGTTTACTTCATCAGCTTTAAGACGCTTTTTATCTCACTGGGGAGTAGAACATCGCATTACTTCGCCATATCATCCGAAGGCAAATGGATATGCAGAAGCATCAGTGAAAATTATCAAGAAGCTGATTATGACTACTGCTAAGAATGGGAACCTGCAGATGCGGATGAATTCGCCCGTGGAATGTTGGAGCTTAGGAATACACCTCGTGCTGATGGCAGATCACCAGCTCAAGTTTTATTTGGTCATCCCCTCAGGGCTTTTATTCCAACACATCGTCGCTCATTTGCCAAAGAGTGGCAAAAGAAAGCAGAGGAATGTGATGTATTTGCGAATTCAGGCGAAGCAACGATACGACAGTACTGCCAGACCCCTTTCTCATTTGAAAATGGGTAGTTATGTTAATGTTCAAGATCACACCACAGGACTTTGGAATCACCCAGGTGTTGTTGTCGGCATTGGATCCAGGCGAGATTATCTCATAAAGATGGGCAGTGGGAGCATTTTGTGGAGAAACCGAAAGTTCCTGAGACCACATCGATCTTTTTTACCAATATATGGATCAAGCCTTGATGCAACTAATACTCCCAGTAAACCAAAGGATGTGGAGAAGTCACAAGATAATTCTACTGCTGAGGTTATTAGCAAATCAATCGAACCTACACCAGCTCCACGTCGTAGTTTGCGGCATAGGAAAGAACCTGATCGTCTACAAGTAAAATGGAAGAAAAATACATATGAATAAGAAGGATTTTCAGACGCCAGGGATTATAATATTATCACCCTAGACGTCTTAGGGGGAGGTGTGTGATATACCTCCAAATGTCCATATTCATTTGTTTACTAGTTATGTGATGGGTTGTTCGGTAATTATATTGTAATGGTAATTGGTTTCGAATGTAAATAAACAAGCGAGAGCTCTGTAAATACATTTCTTTATATGTATGTAACGAATATTGTTAGTCTCTTGTTTAGCCGTCAGTTTGTACAGTAATCTCTTATTAAAGACACATATTTTTGCTCTTGTTTCTTTGCCAGCCTACAAGAGATCAAACAAGTAGTAGTAATGAAGAGATATAGTCTGAATAGTAATAAAAATAATAGTCATGTAGTTAAAGCAACAAATGTAGTAGTAGTAGTAGTAGTAGTAGTAGTAGTAGTAGTAGTAGTAGTAGTAGTAGTAGTAGTAGTAATGAAGAGATATAGTCTGAATAATAATAATAATAATAATAATAATAATAATAATAATAATAGTCATGTTGGTGAAATAACAAAATGATAATAATAATAATGATAATGATAATGATAATAGTCATGCAGGTGAAACAACAAAAATAATAATTATAATAATAATAGACTTCATCTTAGCTCAAGTCCACTTCTAAATGGTGATACTATGGCTTTTTGTTTGTCCGTATGCCCTTACATCTTAAAAGCTACTGAGGCTGGAGGGCTGCAAATTGGTATGTTGAGCATCCACCCTCCAATCATCACACCTACCAAATTGCAGCCCTCTAGACTCAGTAGTTTTTATTTTATTTAAGGTTAAAGTTAGCCACGATCGTACGTCTGGTAACAACACAGGCCACCAACAGGGCTGTAGCTGAGAGTTTCATACAACTTTATACGCTGTACAGACAACTCGATTACAACGAGGATACTTGTTTTCGTTTATTTTTTTTCTGAATAACCTTTAAAATTGACCAAGTTTTTAGCTTTGTTTTTAGCCTTAATTTCTATTGCTATTTTTTTTCTTTTGACAGGTCAGAGAAATTCATTGGGTATTGTATGAGGCTATGATAATTTTTTCAAGTTTTCCTGAATGGTTCCTAAGCCTCTGAATCTCGTGAGAGAGAGAGAGAGAGAGAATGAATATTCTGAATATCTTTCGGTAAGAGGCAAGGACAAAAAGAAATTGAAAAGTGTGACAGTTGAAAACGAAATGAAGGAAGTACAGAGAGAGAGAGAGAGAGAGAGATAATAGCTTTTAATACTCAAAAAGTGTGATAGTTAAAAAAAGAAAAGAAGCCAATACGCAGAGAGAGAGAGAGAGAGATAATAACTTTTAATATTCAAAAAGTGTGATAGTTAAAAAAAGTAAAAAAGCCAATACGCAGAGAGAGAGAGAGAGAGAGAGAGAGAGAGAGGGGTGGTTTCAAGAATGACACTTTTCTCTTGAGAATAGTTTGTGTTATTTTAAGTTTGGCCACACTCAAGGCTTACCCTTAACAAAAGCCATACATTAAACCCTTCCCTCCGTTCCCCTTTTAAGTTATATTTGTAAACAATAACGTCTTTCTCTCTCTCTCTCTCTCTCTCTCTCTCTCTCTCTCTCTCTCTCTCTCTCTCGTATTTCCTTCTTTTCTTGTTTAATTATCACACTTTTTCAATATATATTTGTCCTTTTTGTCTTTTAAAGAAAGATATTCTCTCTCTCTCTCTCTCTCTCTCTCTCTCTCTCTCTCTCTCTCTCTCTCTCCCCCAAAGTTCCATCATTTCTTGTTTAATTATCAAACTTTTTCAATATGTATTTGTCCTTTTGTCTATAATATAACGTTCCAGTCACTTCAAGAAAGGGAATTCTCTGCTTTCCCCTTTGTTTCCAGAATCATGTAGTACTCAAATGAGGGACAGATTTTTTTTAATCCATCCCAGAAGTCCTTTCTTGATCTTATCACTCGAAATAAGTGCTTTATAATATCT
>NC_087213.1:60025545-60033045 GCF_015104395.2 Macrobrachium nipponense | reverse complement strand
CGACTTATAACATATAAAAGGCACCTTAGAAAACACCTGTTATTTGTCATACGGATGAGAACAAAAGAAATATATCAACCAAGCCTCTGTAGCCCTCCCCCCCCCCCCCCAACCACAAGCCCTTTCTTTCCCCTCCCCCCTATCGAGGCGCGTGTTCATCGGCAGGTGTCCCATCACCGATAGATGGCGTAGCGAACGGACGGGGGAGGAGAAGCCGCCCATCTTAGAGCACTACCCACCCTCTCTCTCTCTCTCAGCCGCCCCAGTTCCGATAACGCCTTCGCTAGCATAAGGGCGCCCTTGTTTTCACGCAAGGGCCTGCTATCGATGACCTGAGAGCGCTCTCTCTCTCTCTCTCTGTTTGTGTGTGTGTGTGGGTCACCCTTCCCTGGCAGATATGACGAGGTCGTGTGATCCAGTAAGCTGCCTCTGTAGGAAGCCTTTCATAGTTATTAATATTGGTTTCACGTGGTCCTTTTTATTTTTTTCCCCCCTTCATCGGCTAAGTGGAGGTCTGACGGTCATATTGGAAGGTGCTGGACTATATTAACCCTTGATACTATTACTAATAATAATAATAATCATAGTAGATGGTTTTGTTACACTTAAATTAAAGATATTTACAAATTCTTAAATAGCTTTGAGGTGGGGAAACTCTTCGAAATTGTTTTGTAACCTTACATCGTCATTATTATTATTATTATTATTATTATTATTATTTTATTATTATTATTATTATTATTGTTGTTGTTGTTGTTTTTTATGGGGGTGGGGCGTCTATCACAGTCCTCCCATTTGACTGGGTGGGGTTCCGGGTTGCATCCTGCCTCCTTAGGAGTCCATCACTTGCTATGTGCGCTGTTTCCAGGAGCACACTCCACTGCATGAGTCCTGGAGCTACTTCAACCTCTAGTTTTTCCAGATTCCTTTTCAGGGATCTTTGGATCTTACCTAGTGTTCGTGTGATTAAGGTACAATTTCCACTGGCATATCCTTTATTATTATTATTTATTTATTATTATTATTATTATTATTATTATTATTATTATTCAGAAGCTGAACTCTATTCCTAGAACAATCTCACAGGGGCCATTGACTTGAAATTCAAGCTTCCTAAGAATATGTCGCTCATTAGGAAAGTAAGAGAAGGTAAAAGGAAATGCAGAAAGAAGAGATCTCCTTATTAAAAATGAAAAATAAATTAATAAATAGATAAAACAAGGCGTGATCTGACCTCCAGCTTACTAGGAATGCGTGCAAGATTTTCCCGTCATGCATAAGCCGTAAACTTTATAATCCTAACTTTTAACATAGATAACAGGCACGTTATTTATTTTTTACATTTCCATTTTAATAAATAAATAAAAAATGTCCTATCCTAAAATTTCTGTATCTTTAACTCTACGCGAAACCTTTTTCAGACCTTTTTAGTCTCTGCCATAGACCTTTCTACCCCGGCCCTCCCGCTCCCCCCCTCCCCTCCCCCCCCCCCCCGGCCCAACAAGATTAAGAACAACAATAACAACAAAGTAGTTTGTGGGCTTACTCCCCGATTAAGTTAAAATATATTAAAATGCAAGGAGAATACTAATGTGGTAGTAATGTAATACATCTTAGCTTGAAACTTCCATTAACCTAGATCTAGGGACTCCAGTTTTGGCAGCCGTTAATCAATCAATCAATTTTTAAGCAGCGCCTCAGTGGCGTGATCGGTATGGTCTTGACCTGCCACCCCGGTGGCCGCGAGTTCGATTCTCGGGCATTCCATTGAGGTGTGAGATATGTGTATTTCTGGTGATAGAAGTTCACTCTCGACGTGGTTCGGAAGTCAAGTAAAGCCGTTGGTCCCGTTGCGGAATGACCACTGGTTCCATGCAATGTAAAAACGCCATACAAACAAACAATCTTTTAAGCTTAAAATCCTAAATGTTTCAAAATCCTCATCCTTAACCTGGAAGGCAAAACATTAAATTATTTTCTTAAGAGTTTATTACCCGAGAAACAGGTCATATATATCACCTTGTTGACAAAAAAAGAAAAAAAACTGTCTTGTACATCACCCATGTATACCTTTTTTATTTACTTTTTTTTTTGTTACACTTTTTCACCAGCCACGCAACAAACCTCCAAGACATGAATTATGGCAACAAAAGACATGTAGCCCTAAGGGCCATAATGGGGTTCTCGGAGCCATAAATCATAATTGTGCGCGTAAGGGCACTCGGCAAAACCGCTTCCATGTCTAATCTCTCTCTCTCTCTCTCTCTCTCTCTCTCTCTCTCTCTCTCTCTCTCTCAGAAAATTCAACTTAACTGAAAGCAATCAGAAACAAAATTCGTAATAAGATCAGCAGCTCTGAATGTCTACATCGCTTGCTCTCTCTCTCTCTCTCTCTCTCTCTCTCTCTCTCTCTCTCTCTCTCAACTAAAATAAACTTTACTGTGACTCTTGTTCTCTTATTACTATAGAGATTATGATAGTAATAATGATATTCATCACTAACGGTACTTCCATCGCATTTGACTCTTAATTGTAGATTTGAACATTTATTTGAATTATTCACAAATTTATTGTGTGGTTTTCGGCAGAAAAGTTAACAATGGCTACAACAGCAACACCAATCCTTAATTTTTTTACTACCAATACTTTTTCTACTACTAACGCTGATGATAATACTACGCTGGGTGCTTCACCCTTATCGTCTGATCCAGCTGTGTTAGAATCTTGTAAAGCATTTGAATTGATTTTGTCGTTTGCTTGTTATTGCTGTGTATGACACACACACACACATACATATATATATATATATATTATATATATATATATATATATATATATAGTTTCAATGATAGCTTACAGACACACATATATATATGTGTGTGTGTGTGTTTATAAATACATATATAATGTATGCATGTATGTATAAAGAGAATTTGGTAGCATAGCAGAGATTGTCACAAAAATAAAGAAATTCGTTTTTATGGGAGTGAGAAAATCTTTATACATCAGAGAGAGAGAGAGAGAGAGAGAGACTGTGTACATAAAAGACACAGAATGAGAAAGAGAGACAGGCCTGCTTGGTTTTAGACTCTTCGTCTTCTTCTTCTTCTTTTCTTCTTCTTTTTACTGGGACTGTAAACAAACCATAAACCGACCAGCAATAATCGAGGTCCCATAAAGACCGAATGACAAGGGTTTGAAGTGAGAGAGAGAGAGAGAGAGAGAGAGAGAGAGAGAGAGAGAGAAGAGGGTTGGGATGGGGGATGGAGGAGGGAGAGGAGTAGAGGTGGGAGGGAAGGAAGAAGTTGTAGAGGGAAAGAAGGAAAGAGATAGAGAAGGGAGAAGAGGGTTGGGATGGGGGATGGAGGAGGGAGAGGAGTAGAGGTGGGAGGGAAGGAAGAAGTTGTAGAGGGAAAGAAGGAAAGAGATAGAGAAGGGAGTGGAAACTACTATCTTTTCTAAAATCCAGTGGTTAAACTCCATTGTAATATTATTGTTCTCTCTCTCTCTCTCTCTCTCTCTCTCTCTCTCTCTCTCAGGTTTATTTTGCTTACAAGTTACAGTAATATTGACAAACATTCTTCGTGTATGAAAAAATTCGAGACAGCTGATGCTCTCTCTCTCCTCTCTCTCTCTCTCTCTCTCTCTCTCTCTCGTTTGAGGTTTTGTGTTTGATTTATTTCTTTCTACGGTTCGACATTAATTTAAATATGTAACCACACTCAATGAGTTATGTCTTATAACATTGAATTACATCAGTAACATTACACCGTTAAATCAGTAACGTAACGCCCTGTGTAATGTTAGAGTAGCATCCAGCAACGTCGGTAACATTACATTCAGCGACTAAACCGGTAACGTAACATTCATTTACATCATGACAGTAACACCAGTAACGTAACATTCATTTACATCATGACAGTAACACCATTAACGTAACATTCATTTACATTGTGAAAGTAACAACCAGCAACATCGGCAACACCACCTTCAGTGACTAAACCAGTAACGTAACAATCATTTACAGCATGACAGTAACACCAGTAACGTAACACTCATTCACATCACTAAAGTAACACCAGTAACGTAACACTCATTCACATCGCGAAAGTAACACCAGTAACGTAACACTCATTCACATCGCGAAAGTAACACCAGTAACGTAACCCTCATTCACCTCGTGAGAGTAACACCAATAACGTAACACTCATTCACATCGTGAGAGTAAGATCCCAGCTACACTGGGAACATCACGATTCGAATCACACGCTGACATTTTATGCCTCAGTAAATCAAGCAAGTTCGTTACCGAACTGTAACGCATTCGAAACCTCAGGGCGTGTTATATATATAGAAAAAAACCGGTTTAGTAAACCCGTGAATGTCTGGTGGTTTAATAAACCCGGTTTTGTGAACCTCGAGCAAGCTACGGAGACATTGTAACCTTAATGAGCTGGATTGTTGAAGACATGGCTGTTGCAAATAGGATGCGCACAGAGTCGTCCCTGAGAGAGAGAGAGAGAGAGAGAGAGAGAGCAGCTTTCATGGATCTTCACTTGTCGAATGTAATAACTTTTCTGTATTCGATTTGAAAAATGATACCAGCGTTAGGTTTTGATCAAAAGAACAGTGCTAAATAAAAGGTATTATATTATAACACTTTGAAACTTATATCGCCAAGATATAAGGAAAACGATTATTAAAAATAATGATTAGATAAAACGCAAGCATGCGTTTTATCTTTTGTTATATTAATATTAGAGGAACCTCTTAAATATATATATATATATATATGTGTGTGTGTGTGTTTGTATAATATATAGATATAAAAGGGATTAAGTAAGAAAAATGACCTTTAAGTAAAATCCAAACATGCTACCACATCACTGTGGTTATGTTATAATATACGAACCAAAATCCCAACACGATAAGGCATCTCTCGCCTTATATTATTATAATAATATACGAACCGCCTGTCAGCCAATAAGCAGCACCTCTTACAACACCCTGAAATCTATAAATACATATATATAAAAAAAACGCTCGTAAAAACATTAAAAAATAAGACGCTTGGGAAAGAAGTAACGTTTACAGCCGCAGGAACACTCGCTTGCCCCAGCGGGGAGCAGGATTATAAAAATATTTTCCCCCTGGTCTTTATTATAGAATGGTGGTGGTGGCTGATTCCGATGCTTCTTCTGCCTGTGTACTACTACAGCATGGTAATACTCCCGGGTATTTGTGGGTATTTGACTTCTGAGGCTCCCCGTCGCTTTTATGTCTCTCCTCCTCTTGCCAGATGAATGCCTGGGCACGGGCGCGGGCATCTGCCTGCCTGCCTGCCTGCTGTCTACCTCACACTACGCTAATTCTTCCCAAATGGTTTCCTCCTGCATTGAAGGAGCTTTTCCTTTATTTTAATTATTTACAGTTTTTTATTTTTTTGGTGGGGGAAGAGGGAGGGGAAGGAGGGGGGGAGGGCCGCGGAAACATTTTTTGTTGGAAGGGGGAGGAAGGGAGGGGAGACCGGGGCGACGAGGAACGGAAGGGGAGGTAGGAGAGGACTGAGAGGGAGTAAGAAGTGAGGAAGGACAGGGAGGACGGTAGGAAGAGGAAATGGGAAGGAGGGGAGGGTATGGGATTGGTGGTAGGAGGGTGGGGGGACTAGGTGGGACGGAGGAGTAGAGAATAGGGGAGGAGGAGGAGGTAAGGATGGGGACAGGAATAGGGAGGATAATTGGAGGACTGGGGATTAGTGGGGAAAGGACAGTAGGGGGAGGATGGTAGGAGGAGGAAGAGGACAAAAGGACATAGAAGAGAGGAGGTATGGGACATTGAGGAAGCGGGGGACGGTGGAGGAGGGGAGTTTAGGTGAGGGAAGGGGGGACAGAGAGGAGGAAGAGGAGCGGAGGGAGGGGGACTAGAAGAGGCGGAGAATAGGATATGTGGAGGAAGGTGAGGGGGACAGATGGGAGAGAGGAGAGTAGGAAGGAAGACGTGGGCGAGAGGAGGAGGTGAATAGTCGTAGCATGAAGAGGATTAGGAGGGAATATAGGAGAGTGGATGATAGGGGATAGGTGAAGGAAGGGGGACAGAGGGGAATCGAAGGAGAACGAAGGAAGGAAGGGAATAGAGAGGAGGAAAGATAGGGGATAGGCGAAGGAGGGGGGGACAGGTGGGAGGAGTTGGAGGATGAAGAGAGGAGGAAGAAGAGGAGAGGACATAGAGGAGGAGGAGGTAGGGGATAGGTGGAGGAGGGGGGACAGGTGGGAGGGGGAGTAGGAGGAAAACAGGGAGAAGGAGAAGGAGGAGTAGTAGGAGGATGAAGAGGAGGAGGAGGAAAAGTTAAGTATATTTCAGTTTAACCAGACCACTGAGCTGATTAACAGCTCTCGTAGGGCTGGCCCGAAGGATTAGATATTTTTACGTGGCTACGAACCAATTGTTAACTAGCAACGGGACCTACAGCTTATTGTGGGATCCGAGCCACATTATATCGAGAAAGAAATTTCTATCACCAGAAATAAATCCCTCTAATTCCGAGTTGGCCGAGCCGAGAATCGAACATCGGACCACAGGATTGGTAGCTGAGCGCGAAAACCACTCGTCCAACGAGGAACTAAGAGGAGGAGGAGGAGGGGACATAGAGGAAGAGGAGGCTAGGGGATAGGTGGAGGAGGGGGGACAGATAGGAGGAGGAGTAGGAGGAAGACAGGGAGGAGGATGAGGACAGGGGGAGGAGTAAGAGAAAGACAAGAAAGAAAGAAGATGAAGAGGACAGGGGAAGGCGGAAGAGAACAGAGGGGGAGGAGGAGGAGGAGGACAAGGGGGAGGAGGAGGAGGAGGAGGAGGAGCAATACAGGGAACGGTTGACCTAAAATATACCTGTTGATTGCATTGTATTTGAATATTTTTGTCACCTTATTTTCTTAATTAAAGAAAAAAAAGAGTAGGGGAGGGGGTGGTTAAGGGACAGGTGAGAACTAAACTTACCTGTTGATTTCATTGTTGATACCTGGTGGTCCTGATGGGGAGGAAAGGGTCACATATCTGGTCTTACCTGTTGATTTTAGCACTGGATATTCCGATGTGATTTGATGCATTTTTAAGCTGCTGTTAATTGCTGATGTCCCGCAACCGGTTTTATTCAGCAACTTTCTTTTCCTTTTCAGTGTCTCGGTATTCATCGCATTTAGTAATTTTAATTATATTAATTTTACTCGTAGTTTTTTTTACAATGTATTTTGGTTTCAATTTGCAAGCAATTATCTTGTTGGTTATTTCATTCTTACCAGTTTTCTTTTTAAACTTTATCGACTTTCTTTTAAGTGTTGGTCTCTTTATTTGTATGGTTTGTTTTCTTGTAAAATATTTGGAATATTATTTCATGTTACTCTTGGTGAGATATTTTGACTTTTTATTTTCGTTTTTTTGATTTCATTTGGTAAAGGATCTTATAATTCAATTTAATTTATATTTTATTCTTTTGGAATTCATAGC
>NC_087213.1:60008045-60020545 GCF_015104395.2 Macrobrachium nipponense | reverse complement strand
GCTGCTTGTCTCATCTGGTATTCTTTGATCGGGAGTGTCGTTCGGTCTGGTATTACTTGTGCTATTATTTATGCACATAGGTCTCCTTAAGTTGGTGGGGAGGAAGAGCACTTCCTGCGTCGTATTCAATGAGGGCTTCTCTTGTTGTATGAGGAGTGCCTCGAGCAGTCGCAAACGTTGCTGGTAAGATAATAGGGAGGGCTCCTGACCAGCGACGTTTGCGACTGCTCGAGGCACTCCTCATACAACAAGAGAAGACATCATTGAATACGACGCAGTTGTTTCATTGACGGTGCATCCGATTGGGAGTGCGTTCAGTTTGGCATTCAAGGCATCTGTGTACGTATTAAACAGGTATGGAGAGAGAGTGCCCCCTTGCCGAAGCTCGTTTAGGGAGCCCAAGGTGTACGATAATACGTTACCCTATTTGACACAGAATTGCTGTGTGGAGAACCAGCAATGTAAAATGCCAATTAAATACAGGGGTGTGCCCCTTTTATGCAGCTTCAGGAAGAACTTCAGGTAGTTTACTCTGTCATATGCTTTTCTCACATCTACAAAACAAAGGAAAACAGGAGAGGCTGATGATAGGTAGTAGTTCAGCAAATCTTTCAGTATGTAGATGCAGGTGTCGGTTGAGTGGTTTGCTTTAAACCCGAACTGGTTGTCAGTGGTGTGTAGAAAGAGGAGAAGTCTAACTAGAAGAACCGACTCAAGTATCTTCGATGCGATCGTTGTGATTGCAATCGGCCGGTAGTTCCCAGGGTCAGCTGCATCCTTTAGTTTGTTTTTGATTAATGGTATCAAGTGAACTAAGAGTAGGGAGTCTGGAAGAAACCGGTGAATTATGCACGCATTGAATAGGGCAGCTTGCAAAATGTAAATTATCGGATGGCAGAATTTGAAAGCCTCTGCAGGAAGACCATCACAGCCGGGCGATTTATTATTAGGTAGGCTGTTTATGGCATCGCTGATGTTACTTGGCAAAATACGGTCTGCAAAATGAAATTGAATGTTGTCAGTAAGGAGGTTATTTACATCCCTTCTTGAATCTTGATCATTTATGCAATTCAGGATATTGTTGAAGTGATCGCCCCACTTACTTGCGATAGCTTCGTCTCCGACTGCCTCCCCTACTCTCTGTGATAGCTTTTTAGTTTTGGGATTTAAAGACTGGATATCTTTCCAAAGACGAGAATAATCACCAGATTCTAAGTTTCTAGACATTGCATCGGCTCTTAGTTGTTTTTCATTTAACCTGCAGTGCTTAAGAGCAAGTTTGAACTGCGCTCTCGCCTGTCTCATTAGTAATGCAATGTGCCCTTCCCAGGGGCTACCATTTTGCCCAAAGCAAGCATAGCGGAGATTATGTTCGAATAGAATTCATTCAGATCCCTCCTGTGGTGGTCATTTCTACAATTGTGTTAGTACAAAGTAAAGCGTCTGCCGGTTGAACTATTGACCGCAACCTGGATTCCGTGTTGTGTTCGCCCTAAAGTATCTGGTTTTCTGTTGGTTTTTAAAATCTTAGTTTACCGCTGGTGGGCGATCAGTTAGGGGGTTCACGGTAGGGAGGGATGGGGTACTGAATGACACTTGTAATGGGATGTGATCTTAGCCCGTTGCAAGATCATAGCGAATATTGCAGGTCATAATAGAATCATGAAGTTGTGGAGATGTGATGCAGTGGTCCAGCCAGGAGGTTGTAATAGCGTCCGCTCTATTATGTACATATGAATAGGAGGAGGGAGGGAGGAGCATTACATCGCTAATTTGGAGAGCATGATTTTGACAAGAGTGAGTAAGTTCATTATAAAATTGTTTTGTGGTGTGAGAATTAAGGTTCCCGATTATACAAATATGATCAGCAGGAGAATCATGAATAATACTGTGTAACTCCCCTAGGATCATGCAGTAATGATCAAAATTATTGCTATTTTCCCATGGCATATAAACACTAATGATTAGGATTTTAGAGTTCCCTACTGTCGCTTGAAGCCCCAGCAATCTGTCACTCCTGTAGGTCATCACCTTTATCATATTGTCTAACGATTTGTGCCACAGGAAAGAAAGGCCCCCTTTCGGGCGACCGGCGATGATTTGATCTGTAACTTGCATCGATGAAGTCGAGAAGGTTCTGAAGTCTTCATGAATTGAATCGCAGATATCAAGGTCATGTGGCCAGAGGAGTGTTTCTTGCAATGTAATGATGCCTTTGAAGTTTTTGCAGAACATGTTAATAATAATAATAATAATAATAATAATAATAATAATAATAATAATAATAATAATAATAATAATAATAATATCTTTTACGCTTTTGTAATTTGTAGGATTAGAAATGCCTCGCTACTGAAAAGGCAAATCCCATCGTAATATAGAAAAAACATTGATGTGAATAAGATTGAAAACATGCATGTTAAAAAGTTGAGTTGGGAACCATAAATTTTCAGTAATCCATATATATATATATATATATATATATATATATATATATATATATATATATATATATATATATAGTGACAAAAGAGAATAAACTCGATTGCAAAGCTAATTCAAATTCAGATATATTCCAATAATTATAAAGATAATGGAAACAGAAGTAAGCAGAACGCACGAAGCAGATGGACAGAGGATGATAAAAACAGACATAGGAAAACAATCAGGGGAAGAATGAAAAGAGATGAGACGTCAGCTTTCGGAGAAAAGTAGACGAAAAGAAAGGCAGAAATAAAGAAATAAACTTTCCAAGAAAGGAGGGATGGGGGAGGGACGAGGAAAAGAAACTACACAAAAATCCAAGATGCGATTGGTAGGATAAGGCACAAGCGACGAGGTGAATGTAGCTACAGAAGGAAGGCTTTGTTGAAACTATCAGGCGCAGATGTACTACTACGATGGGAGGGAGGAGGAGGAGGAGGAGAACCAAACGCCGAATGCAAATATTCAAAAAGCAAAAGAATGGTTTGATAGGTAAAGGCGAAAGCATAGATGTAAATATAGTTATGAAAGAAACTTAGATGAAACTCGTAGGCCTAGATGTACTGCGAAAAGAGGAGGAGGAGGAGGAGGAAATAAAAACGACGGATGCCAATATTGCAAAAGTGAGAGAAAAGAGGAGGAGGAGGAGAAGACTCGAAAAAAACAATCAGGCACAAACATTCCAAGAAAGGAAAGGGTGTCTAAGAAGGCTGAGATCGAAGATTCCCCACCCGATAGCGAAGGGCGTGGTTGCCGAACATCCACTTTTAAAACGCAAAAGCGAACTACAGAGAGAGAGAGAGAGAGAGAGACGGACGGACAAACCGAACAGAGGCAGCGAGGAAGAGAAAACAAGAAGACAAATGATTCTTTGCTTCAGTCAGCGTCACCTTTTACAAAACAGGGATTAATTGTTGGCGCTTTGGCAGTAATGGTGACCGATAAGCCTCCTAATTTAGTGTCATTTGTATCGGTTAAGACGGCGCCCAAGGAGATAGTGTCCATGAACATTCACTATAAGGTGGAGTGTGTCACGGAAGCCACGATTCACTATATTTCACCATGCAGGAGAGAGAGGGGGAAAGATAGAGAGAGAGAGAGAGCAATGACGGTATGGGATTGCGAGTTGGGGCGAGATAGCGGGAGTAAGAATGTTTGCCTTCAAATTAAGCGGTTTTTTTGCCGCGAGATCCAGACTGACAGGTGTGGAAGGGTGCGGGGTAGCGCGGGTGGGGTTCTCCTTTGTTGAGATTCATTCATCGCCGGCATAATGGATTGCGTCATATCAGCGTCATGCGACAGGTTCCTCGTAATTGAACAGTAATTTCGGCATTAGCCACTAATTTGGCATCCATTTTGCCATTCTAAATAGAATACTAAAAGTCGAGGGTTGGGGCTAAACGTAGTTTTGTTCCGCATTATAATCAAATTCTGTAATTTTATTTGCCTTGATAATAAATTATCTGCCTTCCTCCTGAATATCATATAATTTAGCTCTTGGCAGAGGATATTACAGGCCAACTCACGAAACTGATTGATTGATTTGACATTAAATCTGGCGTTACAACAACAAAGGTCATCGAAAAAGGATAGATGAATATGATATTAATAATACAAAGCTCCATGTTTTGCTTGTGATCGACGGGGAACACTGTATGATTTGTGAAATTTTCATAAGTCAGACATTTATAGATTCCGCGCTGCATACCTGACGTATGACGAATGAAACCTTTGATTTAATGGCAACAGCTGATTAGATATACGTCTCAAGGTAATGCTCTCCATTTGTAGACTTCCAGGCATTACAGACTAACGCATAAATAACTGTTATGTTCGATGTTCTTAGGTATGCTCGGCCTTATGGATATAAGAAGTTAAAAGCAAATGGAGGAAAGTCTGTACTTTTCAGCAGTGTATAAATACAAGCAATGTATTTATGGTACATTGAACCTCCTTGCATTTGGAAATCAATTCCCCGCGCATGCGCGCATCTCACCCGTCGTCATGCTTTGTAAAGCGAGAGAGACTTTATCAATAGACTTTATCAATACGCATGAATAATCCGTTCGGTTACCGTTAGAGAATAATTAAGTTTGCGACGACTGGAAAGTATTTGCATCGTTGTTTCTGTTGACGAGTGCAGATTAAGATTAATTTTCATTGAAGGAGTTTTAAATTGCTTTTCATTTTTTCTCTTTCGTTCTTGTCTGTTGATAGATAGGGGGGTCATTTTTACGGCTAATGTGATGACACAGCAAGATTATTTTTTTTACCATAATATATATTGTATTTTGTATGTTGCCATAACCTATTTTTTATATATTTTATTTATTATCACGATGTATTTTTTTTACTTGTTACCATAATGGGTTTTGTATTTTTGTATTTGTTACGATAGTGTATTTTGTATTTTTATGGTACCATAATGTATTTTGTATTCTTTTGTACTTGTTACCATAATGTATATTGCCTTTTTTAAATTGTTACCATAATGTATTTTGTATATATCTGTTTATTACAATAATATATTTGTGTATATTTGTTTGTTACCATAATGTATTTTGTATATTATTGTTACCATAGTATATTTGCATTTTTTTTTTTGTATCACCATTTCGCATGGCTTTACCAAAGGCCAAGTTTGTTTCTTGAATACTTGATGTTGAGATGCGATGGCCTTTTTAACAAAAGTTATATTTCATTCTATTTGCGTTCCCATAATGTTCCCCTTTATATCAGTCATGCTTCATTCAAGCCTGGGCTAGATAAGCTCATTACCTATCCCGTCCCAATAGTGTCGTCGGCATTCAAGAAATTGCGTTAACAGATATTGAGTTAAGCAGATTAACAGAATACGTGGAGCGTATTTATTGTATATATATATATATATATATATATATATATATATATATATATGTGTGTGTGTGTGTGGTGTGTTGTGTGTGTATAATATATATATATTATATATATATATAATATATATATTATATATATATATATATATATACGAAAAATTTGAATAAAAAGATAACAAAATTAACTAAAAGATACAAATGCATTTATGAAACTGGTGAAATTGGTGATAAAATAACTTGACAGAGATTCCAATTAAACGTAATAAAGATATAATCAGTAAAGGATGAAAATAAGAATTCAGGATAAGATGTTCAAAACGAAACATGCCTTTGGTTAATATTGACAAAAATATCTGAATGTAGAGTATAATAAAATTAAAAATACATTTATGTAACTGATAAAATTTATGATAAAATAAACGTCATAAAGATAAAATCAGTAAATGATAAGAATGAAAATTCAGGATAAGATGTTCAAAAGGAAACTTGATTTCAATTAATATCAACAAGAGATTTGGCGTCTCAGTGGTGTGGTCGGTATGGTCTTGGCCTGCCACTTCGGTGGCCCGAGTTCGATTCTCGGGCATTAGATTGAGGGGTTAGAAATCTGTACTTCTGGTGATAGAAGTTCACTCTCGGCGTGGTTCGGAAGTCACGTAAAGCCGTTGGTGCCGTTGCTGAATAACCACAGGTTCCATGCAACGAAAAAACAGCATACAAACAAACAAACAAGAAATTTGTGTCTACCGTGAGCCACCAGGCTCCAGAAGTGTACGATAAAATTCCCAATTCGATCACCGAAGAATTCTCTGAATGGACACTTGAACTAGCGTATGGCGTGAGTGACTCACTTATCTGGAAGAATGAGTCAAGGGAAAATGAATATGTTCCGGGATGGGTTAATGAATAAGTGAATAAGAGGAGGAACCGACGTATCATGAATGGTCATTCATTGAACCCCTTTTTTTTTATCAAAGGGCCTGGAAGGTAGTTTTGGTAATGACTGGCTTTCGTTAATTCTCTGAATTGGGTCCTGTAATTAATGTTATTCACTGTTTACTTTATCAAAGCCGGATTATGCCGATGAATTTGAATGTTGTTTAAAAGATAACAATTGACCCGTTATCATTTAGTTATTTTTATATGTCGATGATAACATTAATTAATAAATTTGGTAAAAGCCTACTATCATATGGCTTTTGTTTCAGCTGTCCGTGTAAAGAAAAAAGATATATTAACGTTAATTCTTGGCTGCATTTCTGACTATTTGTATTTGGTAACAGACAGACAGTTCCGTGATTCTTAATTTCTAGATATTTATAGCGAGAGAGAGAGAGACAGACAGACAGAGAGGCGCTATTATCCGCATCTTTTCTCATAAAAAAACTCACGTAAACATCCACTCGAAAGATGGTGATTTTTTGGGGGGTAGGGGGGGCGGGTCAAAGGTCGAATTGGTCATCCGTTTTCGTACTTTATCTTAAAAGACTGAAATTTTTCATTTCCGTTTTTCCGCTCTCTCTCGAGGACCGGGATTTCTTAACTCAGCCTTATCTAAAATTGAAGTGTTTTTACCTAAGTCCCGTCGAGGGAAACCTCAAAAAAAAAAAAAAAAAATGAAAACCATAACGACCTACTTTTTTTGGGGAAGAGGGGAATTTTTTAATATTGTTTTTCTCTTTCGTCTAAACTACGAGATTTTATATTACTACCATTATTTCAAGTGAGAATGGAATGCATTACTACCCTACTAATAAAATTAACTTTGCATTTCACTAATTTATTTATATTCTCATCTCTTCATTTATCAATTTATTAATTCGTCTTTTATTTCTTTCGTAGTTACTCTTTCCTTTCTGTTTTCTATTATCTTCTGTAACTTCTTTCAAATGAACGTTATATTCTTTGGAAGCTTGAATTTCAAGTCTGTAGCCCCTACAGGCTTGTTCCATATGGATAGTGGGGTATCCTCTGATTTATAATAATAATAATAATAATAATAATAATAATAATAATAATAATAATAATAATAATAATTATTAATTATATTATTATTATTATTATTATTATTATTATTATTTTTTTTTTTTTTTTTTTTTTTTTTTTTTTTTTTTTTTTTGCTCTATCACAGTCCTCCAATTCGACTGGGTGGTATTTATAGTGTGGGGTTCCGGGTTGCATCCTGCCTCCTTAGGAGTCCATCACTCTTCTTACTATGTGTGCCGTTTCTAGGATCACACTCTTCTGCATGAGTCCTGGAGCTACTTCAGCCTCTAGTTTTCTAGATTCCTTTTCAGGGATCTTGGGATCGTGCCTAGTGCTCCTATGATTATGGGTACGATTTCCACTGGCATATCCCATATCCTTCTTATTTCTATTTTCAGATCTTGATACTTATCCAATTTTTCCCTCTCTTTCTCTTCAACTCTGGTGTCCCATGGTATTGCGACATCAATGAGTGATACTTTCTTCTTGACTTTGTCAATCAACGTCACGTCTGGTCTGTTTGCACGTATCACCCTATCCGTTCTGATGCCATCAGGCAAAGATCCTCTGGGACTATGGCATCAGAACGGATAGGGTGATACGTGCAAACAGACCAGACGTGACGTTGATTGACAAAGTCAAGAAGAAAGTATCACTCATTGATGTCGCAAGACCATGGGACACCAGAGTTGAAGAGAAAGAGAGGGAAAAATTGGATAAGTATCAAGACTGAAAATAGAAATAAGAAGGATATGGGATATGCCAGTGGAAATCGTACCCATAATCATAGGAGCACTAGGCACGATCCCAAGATCCCTGAAAAGGAATCTAGAAAAACTAGAGGCTGAAGTAGCTCCAGGACTCATGCAGAAGAGTGTGATCCTAGAAACGGCACACATAGTAAAGAAGAGTGATGGACTCCTAAGGAGGCAGGATGCAACCCGGAACCCCACACTATAAATACCACCCAGTCGAATTGGAGGACTGTGATAGAGCAAAAAAAAAAAAAAAAAAAAAAAAAAAAAAAAAAAAAAAAAAAAAAAAAAAATAATAATAATAATAATAATAATAATAATAATAATTTTGTCACCGCCACTTCTGCTACTGTTATTACTACCTAATTTGTTTAAATTCAGTTTGAATTCCATTCGACACAACAAAAGAAAAAAATATGGCCTTTTATTTTATAACATGTTAGGTTGGTCCAAATTTTATAAAATGTGAGGCCTTTTCTATAAAACTAAGGACCAACCAAACCTGTCATTTTTTTCTTTTGTTGTGTCGAATGGAGTTGCTTTGCACACGGTGTATTTGCTATTTTGTGGGAATACACAAGCGGTTTAAGCATTCTAGAACATAGAAGACTGCTTCGAATTCCTGATTCTTCACAGATGGCGCCACCTGCTGAAATCGTGCTGACAAAAACAGAAAGTTGCCAGAAAGTCTATTGTTGGAGTATCACTGTAGTATCAGAAATGTCAAAAATCAGAAATGTCAAAAATGGACAAAAATAGCGAATGAAATGAATCAACATAAATCTAAAATTAATTAAGGAGAAGACTGAGAAATCTGGAAAAGATGTTTTTAAAAGAGACATTGAAGATTTCCAGAACATTTCACTAGTCAGATTCCATAACAGAGTTCTTTGGTGATAACCTTAAATTTCGCATTCCATAATGGAGTTCTTTGGTGATAACTGAACCTTTAAATTTCACGTAAATCATTCATTCAATTAAGGAGAAAATGATACTATCGTGAAGCGAGATATCTAATTAGTTACTTGCGCAAGTGTTTAAATATTTGATCATACAGACTTTTATCAGCTTACATATTAATGAACACGCGCTCTGTTTAAGTTTTATACCTCGAGTTAATTGCTATTTACCTTGAGTTGCGTCTAGTTTTGTTCGTTTCTGGATCTGCTACACTTTTGTTGTGTGTGTGTGTGTTTTTTGCTCTCAAACCCAATTCATTAGCATTCACCTTCCCTTCGACAGCATCAATCTAAGAGCTAATTACCAATTAACCGAAGGATTGCCCCGCCCTTCAGAAATCCTACCTTCCAAAAAAAAAAAAGCCAAAATGGAACTTGCATTAATTACCGCAACTGTCAATTAAGACAGTGAGAAAAACTGTGTCCGCGATCCGAGTGCGAGTCTGTCAAGACTTTAAAAAAAATACTAAAAAAAATGCGAATTAGAGAGAAAAAAAACGAATGATGTGGAATTAAAAAAAAACTTCACGTTGGATAAAGTCATCAAATGCTTTTGATTTTTTTTTCACAAGACATTTTTTTCCTAGACTTTTTCTTTAACTGTGTTCGCGACCCGAGTGCGAGTCTGTTTAGACTAAAAAATACTAAAAAAAAAAAAAAAAAAAAAAAGCGAATTAGAAAAAATCGAATGATGTAAATTTTAAAAAAAGCTTCACTTTGGATTGTCATCAGATGCCTTTGAATTCCTTTTTCACAAGACTTTTTTTTCACAGTAAAAAAAGAAAAAATGCGAATTAGAGAAAAAAAAATTTTGTGGATTTAAAAAAAAGTTTCACGTTGGATTAAGTCATCGAATGCTTTGCTTTTTTCACAAGACTTTTTTTTCATAGTAAAAAAAGAAAAAATGCGAATTACGAAAAAAACGAATGTTGATTTAAAAAAAAAAAGCTTTACGTTGGAATAAGTCATCATATAATTTTGAATTTTTTTTCACGACATTTTTTTCTACAAGACATTTTTTACAAAACTTCTTTACAAGACTTTTTTTCACAACTTTTTTCTACAAGACTTTGTTTCACAAGACTTTTTTTTTTACAAGACTTTTTTTTAATAAGACTTTTTTACAAGACTTTTTTTCATTCATAAGACTTTTTTTACAAGACTTTTTACAAGACTTTTTTTCACAAGACTTTTACAAGACTTTTTTCACAAGACTTTTTTTCACAGGACTTTTTTTCACAAGACTTTTTTTCACAAGGATTTTTTTTACAAAACTTATTTACAAAACTATTTTACAAGACTTTTTTTTTTTTTTTTTCCCTCAAGACGTTTCCCTCGGTAAGTCCTTCGCCTCTT
This sequence comes from Macrobrachium nipponense, assembly GCF_015104395.2. NCBI lineage: Eukaryota > Metazoa > Arthropoda > Malacostraca > Decapoda > Palaemonidae > Macrobrachium > Macrobrachium nipponense. The sequence continues at coordinate 60,010,150 of NC_087213.1, read as the reverse complement.
CCGCCCCATCGGATGCATCACGTATCAGGTCTCACATTTTCGGATGTATCATCTGACGGTGCTGTCTTAAGGCATCGGGAGTAATAGGTTTGACCTTTTAATTGTCTCTTTCAGGAATTTCTTCTTCTTTTTTAATTCCTGTTTTAGTTTGTCGTTATCTTTCGGGAAACTTTTTTTAAATCTTCTTTTAAATTCTTGTTTTCGATAGTCATTTTACCAGTTGTCCTTTCATGCGTCTATTCTTTCTTCATATTTTAGTTTTATTTTTCAGTATTTATTTGTTTGTTATTGAGTAATTGTTTTTTCTGCATGTTTCGTATATATCGTCATTATCGTTTCCATTGTCTTCTCTCAGTCTAGTCTTATTTTTCTATTTCCACTTAAAAGCATTTCTCTTTTAAAGCAATTTCCAGTTCGGTATCTTTTAGAAATTAATTGGTTTTAAGGTCATCTTTCTTCTAAAAATATTGTAATGTCAAGGGAGGAATATATTTACATTTTTCTATCATCTTCCATTTTCAAACTAAAGTGGGTATTTTCTTAATTAACCTTACTGTAATAACCAAGTTACCTACAAGTTACCTGGTCATTGTTTCTGGTCTAAGCTCAGCAGAGAACTCTCAACTCTCTCTCTCTCTCTGCAGAAATTGTTATTCGTAACGGTTATCTATGTTTTCTGGTATCGTTAATTTAAAGTACATTTATTCATATCTATATATATTATATTATATATATATACATAGATATCTATATATTATTTTATATACAACGCAATTAATAAACTATATTATATATATATAGATATATTAGAATTATCTAAAACTATATGTATTGTGTGTAGGCGTATGGTGTAGTTATCTATATATAGTATATATAATCATATAGAATATTATATATATATATATCATATATACACACACACTTACAAATCAAACTATATAAAAACGATAAACCTAAACCTCATTAACAATTATTTCTGCACACACACACACACACACACACACACACACACAGAGGAGAAGAGGGTATTCACATGAATACCTCTACTTTTCGTTTCTTGCGATACCCAGCGATCTCCATTGATCTAAGTCAGTCCCCGAGCAACCCCATTTAATGCATATGCAAATGCAGAGGCCTTCGAACCCGTTCCATTTCGTGTTTCGAAGCCGAAAATGGCTCACGAAAAGTTTGCCCTAACTGTTTTAGATCACCTTTAGGAGGTTTCGTTTGTTCACGCCCATTTTAAACGCGAGATATGAACTCTTCTGCATAATTCGCGATCGTTATCAGACCTCATGAACGCACCACCATCCTTGTTGACGTTTGACGAGTTGCCTATTCATTTTTTTCTAGCTGGTTTATTTTCGTCACACGCATCCAGCCGATTGAAACTTGAATTCTCACGAAGAAAATGTTGATGTTTGCAATATCCCGTACACGGAACTGTCGTATAGCAATAGTTACTTCATCTGAAAACCGGGAGTGATATTTTGGTTATCGAATATAATCTGGCATGGGTCTAGTGGAGCGTAGCGTGCAAGCGAATCATTTGTCAGCACGCGGCCGGACTGACTATACACGTCTGCTGCTCCGGGCTGCTTGCTGCTGCTGCTCCTCCACGTCGAGGGCTGCCTGTCACAGTGATGCCAACCCCTCTAACCCTACGCCCCCTACAGGAGACGAGAAATGACCCTACATAACTGAAAATGACCCCAACATTCTGCGGCAATGATAATAAATAAATCTTTAGATTATGTTTATTTGCAATATCACGAATACTAATAAGCATATTGATCTAAACCTACCTTGCTGCAATTACCCTACACTTGAAAATATTGCCCTGCCTTCTTAAGATTTTGCCTAGATTACCCTACGTGTAGGGCCTTTACCCTACAGTTGGCAACACTTCTGCCTGACGCTTATGGCATATTGGATCTGCAATGAAGTCCATAAATAAATTTCCACTCGCACGCAGTTTGAAATTAAAAGGGGGAGCTAGAAAAGGGTTGTTGCTGTAAGATGTGGAAAATAAGTTATCGGCTGTGTTGATAGCGCCTAATTGCTAGGTATATGAGAGGGTGCATATGGAGCGTTATTCACTTAAT
>NC_087213.1:59973045-60000545 GCF_015104395.2 Macrobrachium nipponense | reverse complement strand
CTAAAGAAAGAGGCAACAAATTCAAATATGTTTCTTTGTGGTCTGTAATTCTCGTAATAATGACAGTTCAAATCTACTGGTTGATTGACGATCTGTATTGAAAGACTGGCTTCAACTATTTCCACTCTTTTAGCCAATTTTATAAAGCATATCATTATATGGTAAGTCGGTATTTTAAAAGTAACTCTTGATATATATACATATATATATATATATATATATATATATATACATATATATATATATATATATATATATATATATGTGTGTGTGTGTGTGTGTGTGTGTAGTATATATATATATATATATATATATATATATATATATATATATATATATATATATATTATATATACTTGGCTAGGGATGTTTTTAGTGTAACATTTATAACGAATGCCACTACCTATCGCTTCAGTTATAAAGTTGAAAGTAATTAGTGGTGGTTTTTAAGGAGACTCGTGTATTTTTTCAAATGACTCGTGATTTTTTAAAGTGACTGGTGATTTTGAAAATTACTCGTGTTTTTTAAAGCAAATCAAGAATTTTTTAGTCACTCGTGGTTTTTGAAAATGACATAAATTTTTTAAGTGAATCGTGTTTTTTTTTCTTACAGTGATTCACGGTTTTTAAGTGACTCGATTTTTCCAAGTGACTCGTGTTTTTTTAATGTGATTTGTGCTTTTTGAAAGTGACTCCTGATTTTGAAAGTGACCAGTGGTTTTTTTAAAGTGATTCCTATTTTAAAGTGATGTGGTTTTTTTAAAGTGACTCACGGTTGTGAAGTGACTCGTGGTTTTTTCAAGTGACTCGTAGTTTTTTTTAAGTGATATGTGGTTTTTAAAGAGACTCGTAGTTTTTGAACGTGACTCGTGATTGTCTAAAGTGACTTGTACTTTTTTATGGTAACTCTCGGTATTTTAATTATTTCATGGATTTTGAAAGTGACTCAGAGCTTTGAAAGTGACTTGTGATTATGAAAGTCACTCATGGTATTTACGCGTCATTTGCATGAGGTACTAAAGTTCTTTTATATATATAAAAAGAGTAAATGAAGTTGTTTCTCCCACATCCCTCCCCCCCACCCATATTCAATCTGTTTTTAATTATAATTTTTTTTTAGACGGCGGCGCCTTTTGATCTTTCTCCTTTCCCAGAAAAATATTTTTTTTTTACGTTTGTTTAAAAAACAATCTGTCAAGGGATAAGGCGCAGGAGAGGATGTAAAAAGAGTGAAGGTCACAGGAGGAAAGAGAGAGAGAGAGAGAGAGAGAGTAATTTTTGTGTAACTTTTTTTTATTTTAATGAAGAAAATTGCTTCTGTCACTCTCTGTCATCAGTATGTTGGTACACTAAATTAGTCTTAAATACAAAAGCAAATTCTCTCTCTCTCTCTCTCTCTCTCTCTCTCTCTCTCTCTCTCTCTCTCTCTCTCTCTAAATACTGTTCATCCGCTGTGTTGCTGTTAAACAGCCTGAGAAGATTGCAGCTTAGCATTTATGAACCTTAATTGATGGTTTCTTTTACCAATTATTTATTTATTTTTTTTTTTTTTTTTGCTTTATCACAGTCCTCCAATTCGACTGGGTGGCATTTATAGTGTGGGGTTCCGGGTTGCATCCTGCCTCCTTAGGAGTCCATCACTCTTCTTACTATGTGCGCCGTTTCTAGGATCACACTCCTCTGTATGAGTCCTGGAGCTACTTCAGCCTCTAGTTTTTCCAGATTCCTTTTCAGGGATCTTGGGATCGTGCCTAGTGCTCCTATGATTATGGGTACAATTTCCACTGGCATATCCCATATCCTTCTTATTTTTTTTCTATTTTTCAGGTCTTGATACTTATCCATTTTTTCCCTTTCTTTCTCTTCAACTCTGGTGTCCCATGGTATTGCGACATCAATGAGTGATACTTTCTTCTTGACTTTGTCAATCAACGTCACGTCTGGTCTGTTTGCACGTATCACCCTATCTGTTCTGATACCATAGTCCCAGAGGATCTTTTCCTGATCGTTTTCTATCACTCCCTCTGGTTGGTGCTCGTACCACTTATTACTGCAAGGTAGCTGATGTTTCTTGCACAGGCTCCAGTGGAGGGCTTTTGCTACTGAATCATGCCTCTTTTTGTACTGGTTCTGTGCAAGTGCCGGACATTCGCTTGCTATGTGGTTTATGGTCTCATTTTTCGTATTGCACTTCCTACATATGGGAGAGATGTTATTTCCATCTATCGTTCTTTGGATATATCTGGTTCTTAGGGTCAGATCTTGTGCCGCTGTTATCATTCCTTCAGTTTCCTTCTTGAGCTCTCCCCTCTGTAGCCATTGTCATGTGTCATCGCTGGCCAGTTCTTTAGTCTGTCTCATGTATTGTCCGTGCATTGGTTTGTTGTGCCATTCCTCTGTTCTGTTGGTCATTCTCCTGTCTTTGTATATTTCTGGGTCTTCGTCTACTTTTATCAGTCCTTCTTCCCATGCACTCCTGAGCCACTCGTCTTCACTGGTTTTCAGATATTGCCCCAGTGCTCTGTTCTCGATGTTGACGCAGTCCTCTATGCTTAGTAGTCCTCTCCCTCCTTCCTTTCGTGTTATGTATAGTCTGTCCGTATTTGCTCTTGGGTGTAGTGCTTTGTGTATTGTCATATGTTTCCTAGTTTTCTGGTCTATGTTGCGGAGTTCTGCCTTTGTCCATTCCACTATTCCTGCGCTGTATCTGATTACTGGCACTGCCCATGTGTTTGTGGCTTTTATCATATTTCCGGCATTGAGTTTTGACTTGAGTATCGCCTTGAGTCTCTGCATATATTCTTTCCTGATCGTTTCCTTCATCTCTTGGTGTTTTATATCCCCTCCTTCAATTTTTCCCAGGTATTTGTATCCAGTCTCATCTGTGTTTGATGTTGCTCCATCTGGTAGCTTTATCCCTTCAGTCCTTGTTACTTTGCCCTTTTGTATGTTGACTAAGGCGCATTTTTCTATTCCAAACTCCATCCTGATGTCCCCAGATACAATCCTTATAGTCTGGATTAGGGTATCTATTTCCTTGATGCTCTTACCATTATTATTATTATTATTATTATTATATTATTATTATTATTATTATTATTATTATTATTATTATTATTATTATTATTATTTAAGACTTTATAACGTATATTTTCCAAATCTGAAAGTCTATATTTTTCATTTCTTTCCATTATGTTCTTATTTCATAAAACTGTTGTTAGCGTGAACTTAGACGCGCTTTTTAATTTAAAAATGTTCATTGATCACATTTCCACATATTAATCAGTGGTACATTTCATCACATTTCACATTTTCACATTGAATTTTTTTATTAGCATCCTGAAACTGTTGGTAATTGTTAATTTCTGACATTTTCACCTTTTCAAATCTTTTCGTTTGCTCATTTTCTTGGATCTCAGTGATAATAATAATAATAATAATAATAATAATAATAATAATAATAATAATAATAATAATAATAATAATATTATTATTATTATTATTATTATTATTATTATTATTATTATTATTATTATTATTATTATTATTATTATTATTATTATCCGTTATTTCAACTCCTGGTCATATAGAGACAGACACTACAGCATACAATATTTAGAAACACGACGAAAAAGTAAAAATGTACAGTTAATGTTAAAAGTGTTAATGTTAACACTGCTAATGTTAACAGTGTTAATGTTAACTCTGCTAATGTCAACAGTGCTAAATATCGTCAGTGTTAATGTTAACACTGCTGATGTCAACAGTGTTAATGTTAGTGTTAATTCTAACACTGTTCATGTCAACAGTGTTGATGGTAACGCTGTTTATGTTAACACTGTTCATGTTAACAGTGTTAATCTTAGTTTTAATGGTAACACTGCTCATGTTAACAGTGTTAATGATAACACTCCTAATATTAACAGTGTTAATGTTAGTTTCAATGGTAACACTGCTCATGTTAACTGTTAATGCTAACACTGCTCATTTAACAGTGTTAATGTTAGTTTTAATGGTAACGCTGCTCATGTTAACAGTGTTAATGTTAACACTGCTCATTTAACAGTGTTAATGTTAGTTTTAATGGTAACAGTGTTCATGATAACAGTGTTAATATTAGTGTTAATGCTAACATTGCTGATATTAAGTGTTAATGGTACCACTGCCCATGTTAACATTAAACAATGTTAATGTTAACAGTGTTAACGTTAGTGTTAATGGTAACACTGCTGATGTTAACAGTATTAATGCTAATACTACTCATGTTAGCAGTGTTAATGCTAACACTGCTCATATTAACAATGTTAATGCTAACACTGCCAATGTTAACAGCGTTAGCGAGACCACCACCAGCCAACTCCGCTCACAGCACGCGCCAGATGTTGGGTCCACAAGGGAGGGACCGATGATGCCTAATCAATGGTAATATTATATGGGCACTCGCAAAATGGCCCTTTGATATGCTAATCCAGACCGCCATAGATTCGTTTTGAGAACTTCTTCTCCCCTTTTGCGCGTAGGGAGTGTCGTGTTAGATGTCGCATCGTGCGCCTAAAAAGATATTTGTTATTAGATGTAGAATTATCTGTTGTTTATCTAATGGGGGTGCCTGCATACTTTGTTAACTTTATGAATTGTTGGGATTATGTGAACGTGCAGAATGAAATACATACGTCCCACACACACACACATACACACACTAACGTGACCGGTCATTATATACTGATAAGTATGCAATGTAGCTCGAAGGGACAAGTGCTTGAGAATATCACAAAATCTACGTAAGAACGTGAGTGACAAAACCAGGACTTTGATCAAGTACTTTCGTAGTTTATTCTACAATTTTTAAGTTTACACTGGAATTTGACAGAATATGTGTATGTATATATATATATATATATATATATATATATATATATATATATATATATGTATATATATATATATATGTATATATAGATATATATATATATTTATATATATATATACATATATATATTTATATATATATATATATATATATATATATATATATATATATATATATGTACTATATATATATGTGTGTACAGGAGTATATGTATTCATAAATACGATACATAAACGGCTGTCGAACGACAAACTATACTGTCCAGCTTGAATGCAGTAATACGTCATTATAAATGTAAAACCCATTTAACCAATCATCAACTAACTTGAACCGTCAATTTGAGGTTCAAATAATATAATAATGGTCCCCAGAACTGAAAGTGTACCTCTAAGTAAATAAAATATACTGCAGGAAACATCATGTAAATGTACAAAAGCAAGAAATAAGAAAGCAGTAATTATAGAATTTTGAGTACTTCTAAATAGATTATTAATTACAGCAATTTTTATGCAAAGTAACAGTTTAAGTATTGTAAGACCCCCCAACAAAACAAAGAGGAAAATGATGATTACAGTCTTTGTTAATTAAAATAATGACTAATTACCGAAAACGTAATTTTCAGCTTACCCGTTACCAAAAACAGAAAGTGACAGGTATGATTACCTGTCATTTGCACTTAGGATAATGACATGCCCCCAAAACCAACAAACCGGCCAGTATGTATGATTGCAATAACTGTGATTTGTTCGTTGAATAACGATGAATAATGATAATACAAGCAAATGTAACAACCCACGACAAATCAGACAAACATTATTAGTTTCTTTCTCTTGCGTTTAAAATAACGGTGCTTCAGCGAGGACCGAAATAATATCGGAAGATGAATGAAGGTGAATAGTAATGCAAGGGAAGATAATAACGCACAAAAAAACACTATTTTTTCATTTGATTAAAATAACGGCGATTCAACGATGATCGAAAATAATATCGGAAGATGAATGAAGATGAATATAATTGCAAAGGAAGATTAATTATTCGGCCCCAAAAAAAAACACTATTTTTATTCATTTAATTAAAATAACGGCCCGATTCTTCAACGATGATCGAAATAAATACGGAAGATAATGAAGATGAATAATAATGCAAGGGAAAATAACAACGCACAAGAAATTAGGGACAAAAACGTTTTTTTACGATTTTTTTTTCATTTGAAATAACGGCCGATTCAACGATGGATCGAAAATTAATATCGGAGAAGAGAATGAAGGTGAATAATAATGCAAGGGAAGATAATATCGCACAAAAAAACACTATTTTTTCATTTGATTAAAATAACGGCGATTCAACGATGATCGAAAATAATATCGGAAGATGAATGAAGATGAATAATAATGCAAGGGAAAATAACAACGCACAAGAAATTAGAAAAACGTTATTTTTTTCATTTGATTAAAATAACGGCGATTCAACGATGATCGAAAATAATATCGGAAGATGACTGAAGGTGAATGATAATGCAAGGAAAAGTAACCGCGCACAAGAAATTGAGAAAAAATTATTTTTTCATTTGATTAAAATAACGGCGATTCTCCCATGACTTCAGAATAACGTCGCAGTAAATAGATTGTGAAACATTGCAGTTACAAAACATAGGTAAAAAAAAAAAAAAGAAAAAAAAAGGACATCCACTGTCACTGGATTTTTGAGCGCCCCACGGCCTATATGCTAATTCCGCGACTAATTTGTCCAGGAAGTTAATGAGGCGTAATTACATACTTCTCCTGATGTAATTACGAGGCCCGAAAGTAAATTAGGTGTATGGTTAGAGAAGAGGAGGATATCAGCGACATCTGGTAGATAATATTAGTGTGGAGAAACGAACCCAGTGATCATTAAGTTGCCGAATCGGAGAGTTCGCCCTGTTATTCCGCTCTCGGTGTTTATTTGGTTATTTATTTGTTTTGCTTAGCTGTTTATTGTTTTAGTTGTTTATTTGTTTTGTTTAGTTATTCATGTTTTATTTAGGTATTTATTTTGTATGGATGTTGTTCATTTGTTCATTGACGAGTCTTATTCTGTGGGCTGGTTTGGTCGTTCACTCGGGCACATGTATACCCTCATGTTTAAGGAAGCATACACGCATGCACACTCGTGTACGCAACACACGCGCATACACATACACACACATATGTATGTGTGTGTATTATTATGTACCTGTATATAAATTGCTTATTTGTCCATCATGAGAGTCAGCAATGTATTTGTTTTTTTATAGAGCCAGCAATGTATTTGTTTTTTATTGAGTCAGCGATGTATTTGTTTGTTTATAGAGTCAGCAATGTATTTGTTTCTCGTGCCGTTGTCCTGAAGAGGAATTCTATTTTGTGATTGCAAGAGTATTTTTATTTTGTAACAGTCATAAAGACCAGTTTTCTAAATAGTTTAGCTGCTTCTTTTAAATATCAAAATCCTCCAATACAATTTTGAGAGGAAATGTGAAAAGATATGTGAGAAATAATTTTACTGAAACGATGCTATTAGAAAAAGAAAATATATATATTTTTCAATACATCTTTCAGGAAAAAAACTGCTACAAGTAAATTTTACTGAAGAATATTAGATATTTTTTTTAAATAACATTCTTTTGAAAAAAAAAAAAATTAGTACTTACCAGATATTTTCATTGGTGGATTGTAGAGAGAGAGACAGCTTATTGAAAAAATAATCAAGTAATTAAAAAAGATGAAAACTTTGGAAAATTATTATAATGAAAGTAATGTACTATATAACACAATGAAAGTGTGGAAAATCATTATAAAAGAATTACTATTGAATAAGAAGGGAAACAGGAAACGAGGAGAGGTCACTAAACTGGTAGAGAAAGGGAGGCCCATTAGAACCATTAGGGATATACGTTTCCCCTTAACTGAATTTGGCGTCCATTAGGGAGTAGAGACCTTTGAGATTAAGGTCAAGCCACATCGGAAGGAAACGGAGGCAGCTGTGGTGGTGATACTGCTGTGGTGTTGGTACTGCTGTATTGGTGGTACTGCTGTGGTGTTGGTAATGCTGTGGTGGTGGTACTGCTGTTGTGGTGATACAGCTGTGGTGGTACTGCTGCTCTGGTGGTGATACAGCTGATGTGGTGTTGGTACTGCTGTGGTAGTACTGCTGCTGTGGTGGTGGTACTGTTGTTGTGGCGACTCTGCTTTCTGCTGTGGTGGTGATACAGCTGTGGTGGTGATACAGCTGTGGTAGTACTGCTACTGTGGTGATACTGCTATGATGGTGATACAGCTGTGGTGGAGATAATGCTGTGATGGTACTGCTGCTGTGGTGGTGATACAGCTGTGGTGGTGATACTGTTGTGGTGGTGATACAGCTGTGATGGTGATACTGCTGCTGTGGTGGTGATACTGTTGTGGTGGTGATACAGCTGTGGTGGTGATACTGCTATGGTGGTACTGCTGCCGTGGTGGTGACACAACTGAAGTGGTGATACTGCTGTGGTGGTGATACAACTGTAATGGTGATACTGCTGTGGTGGTGATACAGCTGTGGCCTCCAAACGGGCGTGGAATTACCCTCTTGAATGTAAATAGAGAAATGAAGAATTTAACATTGAAAGTAAAATATAGAAGGCAGTGGAAAATTATTTATTTTAATTTTAAAACTTTATTTTTACATAAACGTAAGCTGTAGAAGAGGGCCAGTTTTTTTTTCAGTGCTGGTGACATCTCAATTGTACTTGTGTGAAGTCGTCTTATTGATTAATTTTTTGTTTGGGGGGAGGGGAGGCGGGTCCTTATAGGTCTGGAGTTTTTTATGTTTTTTCTATGAATCTTAGATTTATTTGAAATTTTTGCTCATGTATTTTTATGACCTTTTTATTAAATAAGGGTTGTATCAATAAAGTAATTGTAATGCTAATATACTAGTATTTTTAATGTTTTATTTCGTTTTTTTTCTAGTACTTTGAATCTTAGAGTTATTTTAGATTTTTAATTTTATATCTTTTGATGACCTGCTTTTGATCAAATAAGGCTTGTTTCAGTATGATAAGGATGACGCTAACAGAAATTTCGTATGGGAAACAAATGCAAAGCGACTTGCGCATTGAACTGAGACCAAAGCAAAGATCGTAATCGTCCATGTTTACGATGGAGGATCAGAAAGATCGCGAAGTCTTAGTGCAGTGATTCTTAATCTGAAGGGGCCGGGAGTCGGGGGGCGGGGGGTGGGGCGGGCTGGTGGGGAGAGGCCAGAAGCTTTCGAAGAGGGCGCGAGGAGAGTTGCCAGATGGTGCATATTATTATTGTTATTAATTTTTTATTGTGTTGTTAATTGCATGATTGTATTAATAGTAATTTTTTCTAATATATTCTATCAATGTAATATGTATCATGTAGCTATTGTTTGAATAAGGATTAAGATAAAATTTGGTTTCAGCCTGTGTTTGTTTTACCCTTTTTCTATGAACGTTGTTTATTCCATTGAAATATAGTACGGTGCATAATTATACAAAATTTAACAGCAGTGAAACAGAAATCTATCATTCATCCAAAATTCACATAAGCAGCGAAGTATAATAGTATACAAATAGACAACATATTATTTGTAATTTATAGTTGGCAAAAATTTCAGGTGTAAGTGTGAGGGTTAGGGATACATACATAATGCAGAGAGGGACTCAAGGCAAAAAAAGAACCACTGTCTTAGTGGTACCTGGTCGAGATGTTCATGGCCCTCAGTGGCCGAAAAAAAGCACCGAGTAGAGGGACCGGCAAAAAAGCTTTAGAACCACTGTCTTAGTGGATCCTGGTCGAAATGTTCTTGGCCCTCAATGGCCGAAAAAAGCACCGACCAAGAGACCCCCTTCGGTTGGACTTCCGTAAACAGCCGAATCTCTTTCCGATATCCGGACAATGGCGGCATTGTGTGATTCTCGAGGTGGTCGAACGCCTCCGGGGCATCGGGTCCCCTTTTATTGTTGCTGTATAGGGGACTGGATCCCTCGCCTGGTGGCTGCTTCGAAATGACACGATTTGTTTGGTGTTCATCATATGGGATGATGACATGCTGTTGTTCTTTTTTGAAAAATAGGTATTTATGTTTTATATGCAAGTTTTATTGATGGGAGTTGATGTCCATTTCAAGATTCACACACGCACGCACTCATAGTACTCTATATATAATATACGTATATATATATATATATATACTTATATATATATATATATATATATATATATATATCTGTTTATATATAGTATGTATATATTATAAATATATACATATATCTCTGTGTATAGATATATGTATACTATATCGAACTACAAATGTCCTTTAATATCTAATTCGCTCTACCTTGGAATTAATATATTTTCATATATGTTTAACCGAGGGGGAATTTATTAAGCGATAATAGAATTGGCGATCGACAGACGCGAACCATCGACGCCTCTCAATTCCAGGACTGGCAGTGAAGCCCTAAACAACCCGCCACCGCAAGAGATATAAGTATATGCCGCCTCCCACCTGAAATACCTGCCGCGCGTAGGTATTTTTTTTTTTGTTTTGGAGACTGCATCTCGTTCTCAGTGCGTGGTAGTGCTTTTGCCCGCACGTAGTCATTATATAAGTCTATCACGTTCTGTCGATCGCCAATTCTATTATCGCTTAATAAATTCCCCTCGGTTAAACATATGAAAATATATTAAATCCGAGGTAGAGCGAATTAGATATTAAAGGACATTTGTAGTTCGATATATGTATATGAATCACGGTAATGTGATAGACTTATATATAATACATATATATATCATGTATCTGTATGTATGTATATATATATATAATACATACATATATATATATATATATGTGTGTGGGTTGTGTGTGTGTGTGTTGTGTGGGCATACATATACATATGCATATAAAATATCAATATATAGATTTTTTTTTTTCATAATCATTTTTATATATATATATTATATATATATAGATATATATATATATATATCATACGAGAGAGAGAGAGAGAGAGAGAGAGAGAGAGAGAGAGAGAAATTCCAAACAGTGGGCTGGGTTGGAATTGCAATCGTGTCTCCTTTTGTTAAACCTTATTGAAAACCTAACATTGGAGAAAGGGTGGCTGCTATATTCATTTATTTATTTACTCATTCATTCATTCATTTATTTAGTTATTTATTTTGATATAAAAAAAAACGTTAATCTCATTTAATCTAAAACTCATTTAACAAACCAAAGACACTCGTATTATGAAAGTACCCATATCGAGAACCTTGTTATAAACGAGTACCTAATCCCTCTATCCTTCATCATCAGCGAACGCCAATTTTTTTTTTTTTTTTTTTTTTTTTAGGGGCGTCATGCCAAGATACGCATCTGCAAGTGGAGGGAGGCACCTCACGCCCCTTCCCGCCGTTCGAGGATAATTGCTGCATTGTGGAGGGCGTCATAGAGATCTGCTGGCGAGGGGAAAAGGGGAAAGAGGCGTAGGAGTGTTTGAGGGGAAAGATCACGGTTAGGGAGAGAGAGAGAGAGAGAGAAGTTGGATCAGGGTATATAGATAGATGGATTGATGGCCGTGGCAGGAGAAGTTGGGGGGAGGGGTATATATATATACATGTGTAAATGTGCGTGTGTGTGTGTGTGTGTGTGTTTGTGTGGATGGGAGGAGATAGGGGGAAATGGTCTAGATGGGAGGAGGGATTGGAGAACATTGGGGGAAGTAGCGTAGATGGGAGGAGGTAAGGGGAAAAGTATATATATATATATATATAATATATATATATATATATATATATATATATATATACTACATATATATATATATATATACATACATATATATATATATACATATATATATACATACATATATATATACATATACATATGGATGGGAGGAGATGGGGGAAGGATATGTATATGGGTGGGAGGAAGTTGGGGCGTGGAAGGTGTATGTGTGTGTGTGTGTGGACGGCCTGATGGAAGTGGCAGTAGGCGTTTAGGAGTGGGTATATCGGTGGATTAATGGCTTGGGTTAGGTGGGTACCCCATATCCACCACCTCCAGATGGCTTGTCAAAGGGGTGGGGCGCGTGACAAAGGATACATTGTCCTAAGCTGTAGAGGTTCATGTATACAGCGTAACCGCCTCCATGATCGTTACGGGCGAGCGTCGGAACAATTGTTACACGATGCGGACGGATGCGATGTGAGTGAGTCAAGTGGATGAATCTGATTACTTTTACAAGTGAATATAATGCAGGCTGAGTGACAGATAGGGGGACGGGGCGGGGTGTTCAGGGGGGCCGCTGATTTGCACGACAGCCATCGCTGGGAAACCTCTGAATCATATCGTGTCGTTTAACGGGGTTTGATATCCGCTATAATTTTCAACTTGATATCTTCTATAACCTTTAACTAAACTAATAACTGACGCATGCAACTTCTAAATCATTTTGACACTGCATGAAACTAATCCCCATGTTTATCATTTTTTTTTTTTGTGTAACCTTCATATTTTAATAATAATGATAATAGTTGAAAAAAATTCCTCATAGTAGCACGAGTCTTCAAATGGAGAAACAAATCCACAGTTATGTAAATGTACATACTATATCTAAATTTAAAACTTTAAGGATAGCTTTCGGGAATCTGTTCGGTTCCCCTTATCAAGATTGATAAGGGGAACCGAACAGATTCCCGAAAGCTATCCTTGCTGTTTTAAAATTTAAATATATGTACATTTACATAACTGTGGATTTGTTTCTCCAATGATAATAGTATTATTAAAAACAATAACATTTTTATTTCTGCTCAGGGCCATATACAGTGATAAACAATGTAGAAGCTATTAATACAGTATACAAAATTAAGATTTGGTTGGAACAGATCGTTAATTACTCAAAATGAAAGATTTCAATTTTTTAACTAATCACATGGATAATGATATTATCAGCAATAATTTGGGTGAAGAAATTTATTTATGAGTTTTTATCTCATGTAACTAAATTTCGTCTGGTGTTCTATCTACCTTGTCCATCTGCATATATGATTATTATTATTTAATTATTTTTTTACTATTTTTATTTTCATTTTTATTATTTTCACGTTATTTTTTATTTTTCATTCATTTATCATTGTTATTATTATTAATTACATTTTGCTTAAAGTTTTCAGTTTAAAGTGCAATTCCTAGTGTTCCTATGATTATGGGTACAATTTCCACTGGCATATCCCAAATCCTTCTTTTTATTATTATTATTATTATTATTATTAATTATTATTTTTATTATTATTATTATTATTATTATTATTATTATTATTATATTTCAATACATAAGAGTCATCGACAAATGCAAAATTCTTTTTACGATTTGACGTATTTGTTATCTTACGTCGTGGCTTCCTTTGGGATGTTCCAGGTGTCTAGTTTCCTCGTGGCTTCCAGACTCTGCGCCTCCAGGATTCTGGAAACGTTCAGCGGACGCTGTCCTCTTGAATTGTTTGACCAAAGGAACGTAATGCCGCCAGTTTGGACTCAGGTTTCGACCTCTTGTGTTTCTGCAGAGTTTTACAATATTTTTTTTGAGATTTTGTGAAACGTTTGGACGAGAATTTCATTAGGCGTGGTATCGTTGTAGAATCTGTTTTTTCTTCTTTTTTTTAGCGTTGTTAGAAGTAATGGTAGGAGGGGAATTATGACAATGCTCAGTCATGCTAAGTTACTAAGAATTAAATGTACATATCTGTATATAACATTAAAACATATTAATTTATTTATTAACTATTTATATTAATTTTATTTTTTATTTATTTAATTTTATTTATTTTTTATTTATATAATTTTTATAATATAATATATATAATATAAATATATAATAGTATATACATATATATATATCTATATATATATATATATATAGATATATATATATATACCTCAATAAATATATATACATATATATTATATATATAATATATATAATTATACATCCATATACGAGTCTATATATATGTATGTATGTATACTATTCAACTGATATATATATATATATATATATATATATATATATATATATATATATATAATATATATATCACATAAACCGATGCAAAGGTGACTAAAGCAAAGCTGTACAACAGAAGAAGAAGAAGAAGAAGAAGAAGAATAATAAGAATAGTATCAAGAACGTAACCCGAGACAGACAGAGAGACCGAAACAGTAAAATAAGTGGAAACTTTTGTTTAAGAAAAAAAAAAAACGCCCTTCAAAGGTGACAAGATGAACTTAAAAACCGGAGAAAATAATCAAGGAGAAGAATTAGAGTATAACTGGTGAAAAGGAGAGAGTGAAAAATTGTGAATATTTTCTTCCGGGGGAGAGAGAGAGAGAGAGAGAGAGATTTGGAAACTTTATTGCCGGTTTCCTCTTTATTTTGACGGGAAAGGCAGCAGGATGTCACTTTCCCAGGAAAGTGTCTCCTGCCGTATGGAATTTCCCAGAGGCAGTTTTCCCGTTGGCTTCTCCATTCTTCCTTTCCATTCATTCGTCTTTTCCACTCCCCCCCCCCTCCCCCACTCCCTGGCGGAGGAGACCTCCTTGGAGACTGTTCTTTGCGGGTTAATATCTCGCCCGTTCCTAAATGGAAACAACAATCCAGAGAAATTGCGGTTTTTTTTTTTTTTTTTTTGTTTTTTTTTTTTTTTTTTTTTTTTTTGCGGCGGAAGTGTCTCGTTTTGGGGGAAACTTCGCTTGAATCTTAATCTTATATTTTATTTTATTTTATTTTATTTTTTTCCCTCTGTCTGGATTCGGATTGGTACTTCGCTGGAATCTTAATCTTATATTTTTTTTTTTTTTTTTTTTTTCTTGGTCTTCTCTTTCTGGATTCGAATTGGTCATTTCTCTTGTAAGAGAGATGGTTCTCGTTGTTTGTTGCCTATGCGGTTTTTATTTTTTCAGCATTGATAAAGTGCTAATCATGTTATTCTCTCTCTCTCTCTCTCTCTCTCTCTCTCTCTCTCTCTCTACTAGAGTTAGCCCCATCTCATCCACACTACTAGACGTTTTAATAACTAACAAGCAGGAAAGTGTTATTAACATGGAGGTAAACCCAAGTATTGTAGCTGATCATGAAACACATTTCATTTATCATAGATATTAAGAGCCAAAACGTAAACCAAGTCACAGGTAACCTCTAGGTGTTTAAAATATTATTCTGCGATTTATTGTGCAATACATTGCTAGACCAAAAACTAATTCTAGATACAATCATGCATACTGGTATGACACAGATATTCAAACAGGAATTTTCAATGAAGTTTATAATAGTGCTTTAGATAAATGTGCCCCCAATAACACGAGGGAAATAAGGAGACCCAGTGCGCCTTGGATAGACGATGATCTCAAAAACAGAATGATTGAAAGGGACAAAATGCAAGAAAGGCTTAAACAAAATAGACAGGATGAAAATCTAAACAATGAGTATAAGGAAATGAAAAAACTCACCAATTCTAAGATGCGTACTGCCAAAGCTTATTATAACAAAGACAAGATCAAGAAAAGTAATCTCGTAAAGAAACATGGAAAATTATGAATAATATTGTATCTACTAAATCAAATAAAAGATTGAATACGACAACCCAAAAGCTAGAGCAGATCAATTTAACCAATACTTTGCTAATGTAGGAAAAATAACTTATGGTAAAACGCAGGAAATGCTACAAAAGTACGAAAATGAAGATGATAGAACCACTCAAACTAATATTGGTAATAATATAAGATTGTTTAGACCTCAACCAGTTACAGTAGAAACAATAATATTAACAGTTAAGAGCTTGAATAATTAATAGTAATGCTTACGGGGACGGATGTATTCCTACCAGCTTTCTAAAAGATTCCCTTATAGTTATTGCATATTATATCACAGTTATTATAACAAATACATCGATTGTTAACTGGGAAATACCCTTCTATTTGGAAACAACCCCTCGTAAACCCTCTTCACAAGGAAGGAGACAAGGACGACCCTGGTAATTACAGACCTGTTTCTGTCCTTCCGGTGTTATCGAAGGTAATGGAAAAGATTGTGTGTAATCAGTTAATGGAACATCTAGAAAAAAATAATTTGATTTCTAACACTCAACATGGATTCCGTAAAGGTTTATCAACAGAAACAGCTTTGATGAAATTAACAGATGAAATTTATAAAAATATTGATAGAAAAAAAGTTTCCATATTAATTTTATGCGACCTATCAAAGGCATTCGATAGTGTTAACCATGATGAAATGTGTAAATCTCTTAAGGAACATCACATTGATACTTTTTGGTTTCGAGATTACGTGGGAGATAGGAGTCAGGTAGTTAGATTAGGAGACGTAAATTCTTGTATTGAAAAGGTTGAATTTGGGGTCCCACAGGGATCTGTCCTAGGCCCAATTCTTTTTTTAATCTACGTTAATGGATATGATTAAATACATAGAAAAAAAACTCGCCTGCTAATTCAATATGCTGATGACACCCAAGTTCTTTTGGCTGATCAATTAGAAAATCTAGATGCCTTGATTAAAAGGACTGAACTAATATTGCTCAAAATTAAGAAATAAATATTTTCTAAGGAAAGGGCTATTATTAAATGCCACCAAAACGCAGTGCATGTTTGTGGGTAGCTCACAGTATATTAGCAAAATTCCAGATGACATTGTAATAAAATGCGATGGGGATAAAGTAAAGATAAGTCAACATGTGAAAAATTCTAGGTTTACTACACTGGACAGGTATATGACATTCGCAGTACTCACATTGACGAGCTGAGTAGAAAAAGTCAGTGGCATTCTAATGTATCTAAGTAGAGTAAAAGATTACTTTGATGATACTACTCGAGCCTTGATTGTGGAAGCCTGGTCCTGAGTGTAATAAACTACTGTATTAAGATATGGGGAGTAACAAATGATATGCACATGGAAAAAGCTCAAAAAATCCAAAACTTTGCAGGTAGAGTAGCCGTTATTGGGGTGAAAAAAACACGATCACATCACCCCAACCCTCCAGCAATTAAAGTGGATAAAATTAAAAGAAAAGTGTATGTACGATGTTTGTGTTTTTGTTTTTAAAAGTTTGAGAAAAGAATATCCCAACTGGCTATACACATTTCCTACAGTTGGTAATTGTAGGGATGCATTAACAAGACAGAATGAAAATCTATATGTAGACAGCTATCGAACGGATTTGGGTTCACGCTCGATGGCAATAAGGGGCCCAGCTTGCTGGAATAAACTACCTCTGGAATTAATTAAGAAAATGTATAGATGTTAGTTCTGAGTTATTCAAAAGGAAACTTAAGCAATACTTCTTAAATTTTACTTGAATGTATATATATCCTAAAATTTTACAATCCAATTATTGTGAATTTTATGTAAATAAATAATTTTTTTATATTGTAATGTAGCAGAATAACCATTTTATAATGGAATAAAGGTTTTTGACTTTGACTTTGACTTTGACTCTCTCTCCTAGCCTTTAGCGTTTCTCCGTCGGACGAGCGGGAAAAGCGAGCGCTTTATTTGTTTTTCATAATTGAAACAATGGTTAGATTTACGTTTAAGCTAAATACAGATATATATATATATAATATATATATATATATATATATATATATATATGTATATATATATATATATATGTGTGTGTGTGTGTGTGTGTGTGTATGTGTGTGTGTGTGTGTGTGGGTGTGTGTGTTTGTGAGTGTATGTTCATTAATATGTGAGGGAAAAGTATATTGACTCTCACTACCTTACACTAATAATGTGTACCGTAATCAACTATTTTTTTTTTTTTTTTTGCCTAACTGTGAATAAAAAAATAATAATAACTTAAAAGTCCTCAAAAACATAATCTCACACAAATACACGCACACGAAGTAACCCCTTCTGGAGACGCGAAATTATGCAGAGATTTGGAGACGTGAAATTATACAGAGATTTCGGAGACACGAAATTATACAGAGATTTCGGAGACGCGTAATTTTAGAGATTTTGGGAGACGCGAAATTATCCAGAGATTTTTGAGACGCGAAATTATACAGATTTTCAGGCTGATGCAAATGAAAACAATTTCCTAATAAGCCAGACATTATTATGTTGTCACAGCTAAATGCCTTAGGGCAACCAAATAGAAGAGTAAATTAATTATTAATAAAACAGAATGTACAAAAGGCTGATGCGTATATATATATATATATATATATATATATATATATATATATATATATATATATATATATATATATATATATATATATATATATATATATATATATCTATATATATATATATATATTATGGGTCACAGCTAAATGCCTTAGGGCAACCCAAATAGAAGAAAGTAAAACTTAATTATTAATAAAACAAGAATGTACAAAAGGCTGATGCGTATATATATATAATATATATATATATATATATATATATATATATATACTATATATATATATATATATATATACGCATCAGCCTTTTGTACATTCTTGTTTTATTAATAATTAATTTACTTTCTTCTATTTGGGTTGCCCTAAGGCATTTAGCTGTGACCATAATAATGTCTGGCTTATATATATAGATATAATATATATATATATATATATATATATATAATATATATATATATGTGTGTGTGTGTGTGTGTGTGTGTGTGTGTGTGTCTGTGTGTGTGTATGTATATATAACACAACCAAAGCTCTACGTGCTGTGCATCAAAGAAAGTAGATAAATGTAATTTGATAGTCTCCCACCCACCAGGGAAGGAAGTGTCACACAGCACCAATATCCTCACAGAGAAAAGAGAAAGCCTATCTTTTGTGTAGGATCCCAATTACGAATCCCTTATCCAAATAAGTACACCCCTCCTCCCCCCACATCCCACCGCGCCCCCCCTAAACCCCCTCCACCAATGAAAAAAAAAAAGTTTCTCTCAATCCCAATCCAAGAACTTTTCGTTCCAGAACTTTCAGATTTATGTTTATAGGAAACGGGGCCAACCGATGATCATAAATCTACATAGAATTTAATTAAGGAGAGATTTATCCCTACCCCATATTCCGGCCCCCCCTCCCACAGCTGCCCCTCCCACTTCCCGATTAAGCCACCCCCACCCCCCTATAAATAGGCCTTCTACTCCATAATGGAACCCGCAGCTGACTCCCAGGGTTTTCAAAAGCGTTCGACGGAGTTTCATTTTGTGTAAGTTAAGATTCATGTTGGCGATATTGCATTGAACAGGCCAATAGGACGACCTCATTAGTGAAGTCTGAGAGACACACACGCAAATACAGAAAGAGAGAGAGAGAGAGAGAGAGAGAATATGTCCCTTCATTGTCAAAGATGTTCCAAGGAGCGATATCTTCATGGTATTATTATTACCATTACTGAGAGAGAGAGAGAGAGAGAGAGAGAGAGAGAGAGAGAGAGAGAGAGAGAGAGATGTCCTCTGATTGTTATAGATGTTACAGAGAGAGGTATCTTCATGGTATTGTTATTCATGAGACACACCCACACACCCACACACAGAATACCCTTCATTGTTACTGACGTCCCAAGGAGCTATATCATTCCCAAATAACATTTCAGAAGACAATAACTTTGGGGTCATCGGTGCTTCCTAGGTTTACAACAGTTGTTTTTAGTTTGGTTTAGCATTTAATTTGAGAGTTGGCTTACCCAGGAATCTGAAGGACTTTCTAAAACCCAGACAGCCAAAATACGTGAAACGTACCTTTCTTGAATATCTCCTCACTTCGACCTAGTCTAAAAGAGAAAATGTTTAAGCATTTTACAAAAAATGTTTGCAAGATTGAAAGCAAAGTATTGTAGATCAATTTTGTATCGGAGGTCTGTTGTAGTCTATCGTAAATAATGCAAAAAACTAAAAGAGAAAAAAAAACTTGTACCATGTCAGGAAATTAGCTGAAAATGCCCGTTTTGAATTGCAATTCTAATATTTGACACAAATAATCTTAAGCACGCTATCTTATTTATTTATTTATTTATTTATTCATTTATTTATTATTATTATTATTATTATTATTATTATTATTATTATTATTATTATTATTATTATTATTGGGAGTAGACCCTCTTTTAACAAGTCTTATTAAGACTTTTTTTTTTATCACAGTCCTCCAATTCGACTGGGTGGTATTTATAGTGTGGGTTCCGGGTTGCATCCTGCCTCCTTAGGAGTCCGTCACTCTTCTTACTATGTGCGCCGTTTCTAGGATCACACTCTTCTGCATGAGTCCTGGTTAAGACATTATTATTATTATTATTATTATTATTATTATTATTATTATTATTATTATTATTCAGGAGATGAATTTGATTCATATAGAACAAGCCCAGGGGGGCCACTGACTTGAAATTCGAAGCTTCCAAAGGATATTATGGTGTCCATTTGAAAGAATTAGCAGAAAGTAATTAGGAACTACAGAAAGAATTGATGAGTCTATTAGCCATGCATCTTATTCCATTGTCGCTGCTACTTCGGCAATAATTTCAGCACCCCCCCCCCCAAAAAAAAAAAAGATACTCAGTGTTTGTTCGGAAAGCTTACAGCCCCCAGTTTTGCAATGATTTAAAACTAAAGAAATATCCTCACAAGGGTAATTCAGACAGACAAGTTAAAAGCCATGTTCACCCATTAATTTTACACCCCTCCCCCTTCCCACCCCCACAAATAAAAGTTCTCACATTTCGTACCCTTTAATTAAAGTGCATAGATTTAGGACCTGTTTAAATGGCACTGAGGAAATACTTCAGTTATTGCTGTTACCTTATTAATCGTCATAGTAAAGATGGTAATTAAGATGACTTATCATATACTCTTACAATGTTATGAACGGAGCAAAGGACATCATTATAGAAAAGAAAATACCCTCAGAATTCTACAATGCGAGCTTTGCTGTATCAGTCATTATTTTTTACACTAACGTCCAGGTGAAAGGGTTTTTATCAGAGTGGAATAATAAGTGTGATTTACCACAAAGGAATGACAAGCCGTTACAAGGTACGTCTGTGACGTATCATGTACGAAGTCATAAACGATGAGAACATTCCATTCTCGGAGGCATATAAGTTCAAGAAGCGTCTACAGTAAGGTTGGATTTCGTATTAACAAACATATCATTCACGTCCTTAGTGAAAACCGTCGTTTTCTCTTATTCTATGGTTGGTTTTCATTCCCATAGCATATACCTGTGTGAGCATGACCACTCGTCATAGATCAGTAAGGCTGAACGTAGCATGATCTTCAAGGGAGTTATAGCCTTTACGAACATTCGAATTATGTCAGTATGCATCACGGACAGGTGAAACGGTGAAGGTGGGCGGGCGGGTTGGTGTGGAGTTAGGACTGGCCTCTTTTTCGGGAGGGGAGGGTGGTGGATTGAAGTCTCCACGACAGTTTGTGGTCTGACCGTGAGAAATCATATCATTCATTGTGGTTATCATTATGTCATGATGTTTGTATGGATGTCTTCTTCTTTTTTTTCATCTGGGGAAAAATGTCTGGTCGTGTTTCCGAAATGTGGTTTTACACTCTCTCTCTCTCTCTCTCTCTCTCTCTCCATTGCATTTTAAGTCGGATTGGCATTGGTAAAATTGATGTTAAAGTTTTTGCAGTATTTTATTAACATTTTCGCTTACTCGGGGAGCAAGCCTACAAACTACTTTGTTGTTGTTGCATTGTTGTTTTTGTTGTTCTTGTTGGGGGGTAGGAAAGCCCTATGGAAAAGCCTAAACAGTTCTGAAAAAGATGTGGGAATTTTAGGATAGGAGATTTATGATTTATTTATTAGAACAAAAATGTAAAAAAAATAAGTAATGTGCTTGTTAAACAGTGCAGAACAATAATTTATTTTAATTTTCGTTGGCCAAACAACGCGCTATTTGACCTTAGATTTTAGCTCACGCCCCGAGTAAGCTGGAGGTCGGATCACACCTTGTCTAGTGTCATTTCAAGGACTCCAAGTGTAGATTGTTTCAGCTGTATGAAATATATGTATTGTTGTAGTCGGTGCTTATGATTGTATTATCATTATTATTATAGTTATACAAGTGGCAGTGTAAGTAGGAGTAATAAAAGGTACTTTTGCCACCTAGTGTTCCCTGGTTTTTATTACTTAGCACTCACCCTTATCAGACACCGTTTTCAACTCTTTAGCGCTCTATCGCTATAGCGCCCTTAACCTCTTTGAGTTTCGAAAACCACATTTACTATGGTAAGGCCTCTCTTATTTTACTTCTTACCCTTTCCTCCTTTTGCTCTCTTCCTCGAAATCTTCTTATTTATGACCCACAAATATGAACTCTGAGCCTTTTTGCTTTTTTTTTATTTTTTCCCCCACCAGCTTTTGTATCTTCCATTAGCGAGAGGAAAACATGGGGGGAACGTTCAGACGCTTCTCCAAATACGAACGTAAAACGGATACGGATTGGTCGCACGAAACGTGAAGAAACTTTTATCAAGATTTTGTTTTCACGGTAAAGACGGCTCTATCTAGATTTCGTTTTTGAAAATGACAAACGCATAGAATTTTATATGTACGATTTTCAGAAGCGGATGAGTAAAGAAGCAACCGGCTTCCAAGACGAAAATTCGCTCTAGAAGATGGACGCTTCGTGAGTTGGGCCTAACGAAAACGAACGAGACAGTTGAACGTCACTTGGCGTTTACATCCTCGGGAGTCAGTTTACAACTTGGAGGTCCCGATCGCTTCCTTTTTCTCACGATAAAAATCGGGAAAAAGTGATCCAGTCGACGCCAGAATACGAATGATTGGCAGGTGCTCTGCTCTGCTCTGCTCTGCTCTGCTCTGCTCTGCTCTGCTCTGCTCTGCCGCCCGCCAGGATCGAGAAGTCTCCCCAGATTCTGTCTTATTTTCTTCTTTTTCTTCTTCTTCTTTTAAAAGTTTTTTCTTTTTTTATAAAAAAAAATAATAAGTTGGTTTGTTTGTTTACGAGAAGTCTCCCCAGATTGTCCTTTTCTTCTTTTCTTCTTCTTTTTCTTCTTCTTTTAAAAGGTTTTTTGTAAAAAAACAAGTTTGTTTGTTTGTTTGTTTTATTTGTTAAGAGTTGGATTTCTGGGGTTTTAATATCAGAGATTTTGTTTAATTGCTTCTTAAGGTATTTTCCGTGGTTTCTATTTATTTCTATTTTTGTAAAAATAGGTATTTTTTCTTATTTGAATGTCTTTTTTATATTCACACACACATACGTATATAATATAATATATATTGTATATATTATATATATATATATATATGTGTGTGTGTGTGTGTGTGTGTGTGTGTGTGTGTGTGATTGTGTGTAAGAACGCTTTGATATTTAAGGAACTTACGCTGCATACAATACCACTGGGCATACACATGGGCACATATAATAATAATAATAATAATAATAATAATAATAATAATAATAATAAGTATAGAGGACTGCGTCAACATCGAGAACAGAGCACTGGGGCAATATCTGAAAACCAGTGAAGACGAGTGGCTAAAGAGTGCATGGGAAGAAGGACTAATAAAAGTAGACGAAGACTCAGAAATATACAGAGACAGGAGAATGACAAACAGAACAGAGGACTGGCACAACAAACCAATGCACGGACAATACATGAGACAGACTAAAGAACTAGCCAGCGATGACACATGGCGATGGCTACAGAGGGGAGAGCTAAAGAAGGAAACTGAAGGAATGATAACAGCGACACAAGATCAGGCCCTAAGAACCAGATATGTTCAAAGAACGATAGACGGAAATAACATCTCTCCCATATGTAGGAAGTGCAATACGAAAAATGAAACCATAAACCACATAGCAAGCGAATGCCCGGCACTTGCACAGAACCAGTACAAAAAGAGGCATGATTCAGTGGCAAAACCCTCCACTGGAGCCTGTGCCAGAAACACCAGCTACCTTGCAGTAATAAGTGGTACGAGCACCAACCTGAGGGAGTGATAGAAAACGATCAGGCAATGATCCTCTGGGGCTATGGTATCAGAACGGATAGGGTGATACGTGCCAAATAGACCAGACGTGACGTTGATTGACAATGTCAAGAAGAAAGTATCACTCATGGCAATACATGGGGCACCAGTTGAAGAAGAGAAAGAGAGGGAAAAAATAGATGATAAGTATCAAGATCTGAAAATAGAAATAAGAAGGATATGGGATATGCCAGTGGAAATCGTACCCATTATCATAGGAGCACTAGGCACGATCCCAAGATCCCTGAAAAGGAATCTAGAAAAACTAGAGGCTGAAGTAGCTCCAGGACTCATGCAGAAGAGTGTGATCCTAGAAACGGCGCACATAGTAAGAAAAGTGATGGACTCCTAAGGAGGCAGGATGCAACCCGGAACCCCACACTATAAATACCACCCAGTCGAATTGGAATACTGTGATAGAGCAAAAAAAAAAAAAATAATAATAATAATAATAATAATAATGGCATTAGAAGACTGATCTAGGCAAGGTCTTTAAGACGTCATTTGCACCCGGGAATCATTAAAATAGATCTGAAACTTTGTTAAATCATCTTTAAATATTCACCGATACGCGCGTTAATATTGTTGTTGCTGTTGATGTTGTTGCAGTTGTTGTTTTCCTCTTCTTCTTCTTCTTCTTCTTCTTCTAGAATTCGTAAATCAGGCTTAGAAAGTATAAGTTAGTTCTTCCTTGCAATTCTGATCCGTGGGCAGAACTTCGAAGATGATTGGCGTTTCGAAAGTTCCGTGGGATAAGCTCAGGCTCTCTCTCTCTCTCTCTTCTCTCTCTCTCTCTCTCTCTCTCTCTCCTCTTTAGTAGTTATAGAAACCTTAGCTGTGTGCATCAGTTTTATTTTTTAATAAATATATATGCATATTTGAAAAGAGAGAGAGAGAGAGGGCTGCTGTTCTTATAAGTAATTTTACCTCTGACTGTTTTCAGTTAAACCCTCTTTTGGGGAGAGAGAGAAAGAGAGGAGAGAGAGGAGAGAAGAGAGAGAGATATGCTGTGTATAACTAATTTTGCCTATGACTGTTTTCAGTTATGTCATCTTGGAGAGAGAGAGAGAGAGAGAGAGGGAGGAAGCAGAAACAACACCAGAATGGAAAGCGCACCATAAAAAAAAGGGAAGAGAGAAAGAAGGAAGAGGGGGAAGTGCAAATCAGAATTAGACTCGACAAAAACCTAATTACGAAATCGCTGCCGATGATGATGATGACGACGATGATATAAAGGATGGCTCGTTTAATTATTCGCCAGCACCGAAGTCGATCTGTTCGGGTTATGACAATCCTCTCTCTCTCTCTCTCTCTCTCTCTCTCTCTCTCTCTCTCTCTCTCTCTCTTTTACGCACACATATATACACCCAGTTGTAGTCAAAACTAACCATGACGTTTATGGGGAAAAATAAATTAGAGATTCCTTTCGGATGTCTCTCTCTCTCTCTCTCTCTCTCTCTCTCTCTCTCTCTCTCTCTCTCTCTCTCTCTTGGTCCCTTTATTCCTCAACTGATGCCTTTACTCTTCCCCCCACCTCTGAATTTTATCCCTTACATCTCCCCCCCCCTACAATTTTATCCCCCAACTTTTCCCCCAGCCTTTAGGTTTTAACCATCTCGTTTTCCCCCACCCAACAATTTTACCCCCAACTTTTCCCCCAGCCTCTGGATTTTATCTATTACATCTTCCCCCACCAACAATTTTATCCTCAACTTTCCCCCCAACCTTTAGGTTTTATCCATTACGTCTTCCCCTACCCACAATTTTATCCCCAACTTTTCCCCCAACCTTTGGATTTAATCCCTTACATCTCCCCCCCCCCACAACAATTTTATCCTCAACTTTCCCCCAACCTTTAGGTTTATCCATTGCGTCTTCCCCTACCCACAATTTTATCCCCCAGCTTTTCCCCCAGCCTCTGGATTTTATCCCTTACATCTTCCCTCACCAACACTTTTCCCCCACTTCCCCCTCCTCCCCCAACGTCCTCCATTACTCTACCTTCAAGGCAGGTGTTTATCTCCCATTTCTCTCCCCCATTTATCCTCTCATTCCTTATGTTTTCCCCACCCAAGCGTCTGTAGCCATCTCTCTCTCTCTCTCTTTCTTCTCTCTCTCTCTCTCTCTCTCTCACTCTCTCTCCGTTAAAGCCTACCTCCCCCTCACAGCCTTCTACTACCTATTGTTTCATGATTTACAGTAATAATGTCTTTCAATTCACTTTTCATATATGACACTTGTCTCATGATTCCTTCCCCTCCATCGAGTACCTTCTCTCTCTCTCTCTCTCTCTCTCTCTCTCTCTCTCAGTAGATTTTTATCTGCTTTATCTACTTAAAATGTTCCTCCGATGTAGAACAGTGGCTGCTGCTGTACTATTAAAAAAAACTGGAAACCCATTCGTTCATTAAAAAGAAAATTACGCTTCTGCCAGTACTGGTCTCGCCATGAGAAAAAAAAAAAAAAAAAAAAAAAAAAGACAGCCTGGTACGTAAGTCAATGAAAAAAACATAATAGCCAGTGTGTGGCACTGTAACCCAATCTTAGGTAGCATTAGTCAGATGTTGTCGGCTCCCTTTGAACTCTCGATAGTGCTGCTGCCGTTCGCGCCAGATTTACCCGCCGTTTTGTCGGCGTCGAATCCTTCTGTGAATATTCGGACGAAATGTCCTGCTTTTCATCTTGTTTAAGTTCGAAAAATGTGTTCTTTTTCTTCGTAAAAAAGGGGAGGGATACTTTCAATTTCTCCCTCTTTTCTTCTTCTTCTTCTTTTAAGGGATGATGACGAGCAGAGCTGAGCACGACACGGTTCAAGTACGACTTGACGTACGGTTGGTGGGGGGACCTGGTATATTTCACGGGCAGGGTACGAGTCACTCTCTTCCAACGCGTCAGTAAAGATAAGATTTCCACGATTTTTTCAAATATATTAATTGAATAATCAACGCTCGAGGAAAACTAAAAAGGAGAGAAATGTTGATGATGTTAATGACGAATGAACGCTAGTTGCTAACAGCAACAGAGATGATAATAAATTGTCTATAGCAATGATAAAAAATGACTGAATTTTAAACTCCTTGAATAGCTGAAGCAGTATTTGCTTTGAGTATGAGACTGATACAAAATGAACATATCAAAAAATAAATAAATAAATAAATAAAATAAAATAAAATCTTTAAATCATATTTGGTTCGACAAGAAACTCTAAGTAAATACAAAAGTCACTCTTAGGTAGTGTACAGTGAAGGGCATTTTCTTTTTTATAAGCATGCTATTTTCGTGTTATTATCTTGTAATTGATACGTATATTGTTACATAATTATGTACTGGTTCCTGGTAAAGTTAATAAGTTGTAACTCTATATGAGTGTATGGCTAATTATGATAGTGTGTGTGTGTGTGTGTGTGTTGTATAATATTTACATGAGGTACATTTTACTAGTTTATTTATATTTTTATTTATTAATCATTTATATATTTATTTATTTATTAACTGATCTCTTCTTTCTTTTAAATGAATACCATATCCTTTGGAAGCTTGAATTTCAGGTCAGTGGCCC
>NC_087213.1:59950545-59965545 GCF_015104395.2 Macrobrachium nipponense | reverse complement strand
ATTATATGTCTCCCCTTAAAGTGGATGGCTTCTTTTGGTCTATTACATACGTTGACTGAGAATGAACATCTACGGTTACACGAATTTTTAACAAGGCGCCATTATTTCACAGAGTAACCTCTCAAGAGACATGCAAGATTTCTTTTTACAAGCATTTTATTATGCAGAACGGATGAAGTTACAAGTTTCACGCCGTTGGCTCCTTTATATTAAAAGAAATTTAAAAAAAACTATTTTATCTTAATAGCTACTTTTTTATTTGTTTGTTTAATTTAATGTGATTAAATTCATTTATTTTTATTTATTTATTTACTTATTTTTTGTACACTTATTTATTTCTATATTTTTGCTTCCTTAAACTTATTTATTTATTTATTTATTTTTGCTTCCTTAGAAAGAATAGACTTTACAGGTAAATATTTACGTTGAACAGTGTACCAAACTGATATTATAATAATAATTATTGCCATTATTATAATTTTTATTATTTTTAGTAATAGTAGTATAGTAGTAGTAGCAGTAGCAGTTTGAGTGATAGTAAATTTACATTTATGTTTGCTTGTATCTTGCCATAAATATAAATTTTCATAAATGTTTTCATGTTTTGAAGGTTCCACCATATTTGTATGCGTGCAGTGATCGTCTCTTTCAAGGTTCAAGGTCATCTTTTTGGCGCTTGTGATTTATGGTGGTCTATTGTATCAGTAGGTGGCATCTCTCTCTCTCTCTCTCTGTCTCTCTCTCTCTCTCTATCTCTCTCTCTCTCTACTTCCTAGAATCTTGCAAAGATCATGTTTGTGTGACTAAGATATTATTGTGCATATATTCTTACATTATGTATGTAGATGTATGTTAGTATATCATTATATCTATATATATATATATATATATGATGGCTTCTGTTTTTCATAGATACATTTACTTCGGTGCCTCTTTTTCATTTTTAACCTTCCAGTCTCTTTACACTTCCTTAATCATCATTACCAAAAGAGACTATTGACGTTCTTGATATTATTCCGACGAATCGAGATCACAAACTGTAAGTTTTTAGAATAAGAAAATTATCGTCCGTTCATTTGGATCATTTTACGAACCACTTTTCTGCCTTCATCCTTGTCAATAGTGTTTTTTTCTTTTATTCTGTATATATTTTCTTTTATCTAACATCCCATCATCTTTTGACCCCCACTTTGGGCGGCTTTAACATGAACGCATGAAGGGCTATCACCATTTTAGTATTTTTATTGTTTTTTTTTATTTGTGTGTGTGTGTGTGTGGTTTTTTTTCGCGTCGTCCAATTTCCATAACACTGACGCTTCTGAGCGTCGCGTTGTCACTCCACCCAAGTCACGTGACCGCCTCCATGTTCAGACATTCTTCAAGAAGTCAAAGCCATTCGTTTTACATATTAATGACACGCCATTGTGTGTTGTGGGGTGTTGGGGGGTGGGGGGGGGGGGGGCCGGTCTCGCCTTGAATAGCCAGCCCACCAGCCGTAGGAGAGGAATTGTTCCTTGCTTATTATGTTTTCATTAAAAAATTATTACTTATTTTACTTTGTTGCTGTGGTGAAGCCTTCATTATTCTCCTTTGTTTTGTAGGGAAAATTCTGCGTTGTTTTGTAGGGAAAATGTTACTTTGTATTTTGGGGAAAATTCCCTTTTGTTTTAAAGGGAAAATTCTACCTTTTTTTGTAGATAAAAGTTTTCTTTGTTTTGTATGGAAAATTCTCCTTTGTTTTATAGGGAAAATTCTACCTTGTTTTGTAAGGAAAATCTTTAATTTGTAGGGAATATTCTCCTTTGTTTTGTAGGGAAAATTCTACCTTGTTTTGTAGGGAAAATTCTTCTTTGTTTTTAGGGAAAATTCTACCTTGTTTTGTAGGGAAAATTCTACTTTGTTTTGTATAAAAAAAATTCTTGTATTCTAGGGAAAATACTCTTGATTGTAGGGAAAATTCTTCTTTGTTTTGTAGGGAAAATTTACTTTTGTCTTGTAAGGAAAATTCTCCTATTTTGTAGAGATAATTCTCCTGTTGTGTAGGGAATATTTTCCTTTGTTTTATAGGAAAAATTCTACTTAGTTTTGTAGGGAAATTTCACCTTTGTTTTGTAAGGGAGAATTCTCCTCTGTTTTGTAGGATAATCCTCTATTTTCTTCTGTTTTTTGTAGGAAATATCCCATCATCGTTAAATGTGTTATGTAGAAGAGAGAGAGAGAGAGAGAGAGAGAGAGAGAGAGAGAGAGAGAGAGAGAGAGAGAGAGAGAGAGAAACTCGCTTAATTTATCGTTGTCAGGAGAAAAAAAATCCTTATTTTTCTCATTTCTCAGAACAGGTTATTCCTCCGTTTTGTTTTTAATTTGTTTTTAAAAGGAAAATCCTCAATATTATTTTGACGATTTTTCCATATTTATTCCACCTACTGATCTTAAACTTCGAAGGCTATTATTATTCCTGTGAAAATTGTCGTAGTGAAATCATGGAATTCAAATGATATAAAGGAAAAATAAAAATATATTAGATTACAGGGCTACGCTTGGTACATGTATGTGATTAGTTTTTCTTTACGTATTCTGAAAAACAAAACATTTATGAATATTATCCTTACGATGAAGTCGATATAAGAATAAATAAAAGGATGTAGTGAATATTATTATTATAAGAAAATGTCTGTGAACACTGGAAGGCTTTGGATAAGTACAAAATAAGGTGCGGGTTTTGTATCAACAACCAACAATAACTTTAAAGTTTCGTGACAGCCTAATAGGTGGAATTCAACTAAAATAAGGCAAGAATGGCCGAAAGCCTCCCTTTTCAAATCCGTATATATAAGTGAAAGGTAAATTTTCATAAATAACCAAGCAAATTGTAAACTGCGCTGTCAACTAGGTATCACTTATAATAAAATTGTTTTCCTAAATACCTTCTTAGGAGGGCGTATACCTTCGGCCGTAGCCCTTCGGAAGAGATGATTTAGGGACGAAACGCTGCAATTTACAAGTAATTTATTGCTTGGTCTGCCTTCTCGTGGCCGTATAGTGCTGATTATTATACGTACTTAGTGACTTCTAACATTTTCCCTGTTTAGAAAAGTTTTGCTATCAGCGGTTCCGCAACTGTGTAAACTCTTAAGGTCTTTCCTCACTGCTGGCTACCTCTGCCAAAAAATATATATTTATATCTTTCCATAGGAAGTTTTCCTTGCAATCAGTCATCATAATAAATCTCTCTTTTGGGGATTCCATCTCCGCCGCCTATGGTGGGCGTGACCCGGTTATGTTTAGGGAATGGGTGGGGTGCAGACGAACAACCGATAATTATGATTTCTTTTTTTTTTTTTTTTTGGCTGGAGAGCTGAGGCCGGGGATGGATCCATCCATCGGCGCGCAGTCGCGCTGGCCGAGATATTATTATTGGTCGGATGGAGTAGGAGACCGACGAGGCGGCTTTTGAAAGATACTCCCTATTCCACATTTGGGCCATTTAGATGGAGTGATTGGGGAAGCCCTTTCTGCGCGGAGTGGAAGCTGGTCCCAAGGTTATCTTGCAGTCGGGGCCCTTCTGCTCTTGAAGGCTTATCTGACTGACGGAAAGAGCAGTCTGTAAGTGCAAAACGTGTCCGTTGAGGACACGAATGGTAGTAGCACTCCTTCCTCCGTCGTTTTGCGTCAGCCATTTGGGAGTGCTTACAAGGCGGACCACAAGCAGCAGGACTCAAGATGCAACAAATGAAATCCGGGTTCCGCAGCAACCGAGCAAACCTCCATTGCTATAGTAGATTCACATCAACCATGCATTCGATGTCTAGGCCAGTCCTTTATGACGCGTCTGATTGGCTGTTGATAGGCCAATCACTGGGCTGGTAACTCTCAGTCTCTCTCGAGAGGTCACATAAGCAGGATGTATGTTCCACTTCTCTTGAGAGATACGTCTTTCAAAAGTATCCCTCTGGAGAGGTGGAACATACATCCTGCCTATGTGAACTCTCTCGAGAGACTGGGAGTTTCCAGCCCAGTGATTGGCTTATCAACAGCCAGTCAGGAGAGTCGTAAGGGACTGGCCTAGACATCAAATGCACGGTTGATGTGAATCTACTATAGGAGGATACGAACGACCCGTCGTGGGATGGAAAGACAATTGAGTAGCGCGGCGCGAAGAATGTTGTTGCATGCACCTTGATGTATTCTTCCTTAAATTGAACGCTCCTGCAGGAGGCAGTTAGTGTTTTCTAAAGACGGCCCGTTACTGTCTTATCTGATTCAGTGGCCATTATCGTGCCATCTCGGGACGAGCTCACAATAAATAAGAGAAATCGCCTCGCCCTCTTATGGGTTTTTAACCGTCCAGAAGATTCTACTTCGCAGTCATTTGGAGCAGGTCCGGAATAAGTAATCCGAATACGATTACGGGGTCCACCTCGTGCCTGCCGGCTGTTATTTAGAGTCTCATTAGCATCCCCTCGTATGAATGCTGATGATGTAGAAATAAGGAAGAGAGAGAGAGAGAAGGGGGAAAGGGGGGGAGGAAAGGTTAATAAAAAGTAGTGGGGCCGATTGGCCGATGGCCTTCTTTTAACTGCCTTCTCCACCCAGCCCGAGTCAGCCACGGTTAGCCATTAACAAGGCGGGACTCCCTCTTCTGAAGGTAATCCGTCACCATTCTGCCACGCGGACCTACAAATTATTCATTATTGGACTTGAATTCATCATGGCGGCGAGTTTCGCTCGCAGTGGTGGTGACGTCACGGCCCAGCAGCTCTCCTCTCAGACATTGAAGTGTGAGGAAACGGGGCTATTAGGTAGTTCCTTTCTTCTTCTTCTTCTTCTTCTTCTTCTTCTTTCGTTTCTAATTATCGCTGCTTCTTCCGCTTCCTCTTCAATCATGATCCGCCGCCGCTCTTGGCATCACCGAAGTCATTTGGCAGAATCCTGAAAGAAGCCTTCCTCTTTTTGTCATTTATTCCATTCTCTCTCTCTCTCTCTCTCTCTCTCTCTCTCTCTCTCTCTCTCTCTCTCTCTCTCTCTCTTCTGACGCCTGTGATGATGAGGATGGCCGCTGCTAGGACCTACATTCATGTTCGTCTTTTCTCTTTGAATAGAAAAAACTATATAAATTTTAATAGTTTCCAACAGCTCTC
Source organism: Macrobrachium nipponense (assembly GCF_015104395.2). Lineage (NCBI taxonomy): Eukaryota > Metazoa > Arthropoda > Malacostraca > Decapoda > Palaemonidae > Macrobrachium > Macrobrachium nipponense. The sequence goes on along the minus strand of NC_087213.1, from coordinate 59,960,407 downwards.
TCTCTCTCTCTCTCTCTCTCTCTCTCTCTCTCTCTCTCTCTCTCTGCTACGGTACACCTGCATCCTTGTTTAGGTTGTAGGAGAAGTGAAGTGTTACTTTTTTCACTTTATTTCCATGTATGTTGTCGTTTTTGTATTGGAATAACTACAGATTTCGGTAGTTTCTAAAAGCACCCACCCCCCCCCCCTCTCTCTCTCTCTCTCTCTCTCTCTCTCTCTCTCTCTCTCTTGCTCTCTCTCTCTCTCTCTTTCATGCTTCGTAATTCCATTTCCGTCTTGAGTTATTCCTTCCTGCATAAATCCTCCTCTTTTCCTTCACAAATCCTTCCACCTTTTCCTTAGAAGTCAGTCTTCTCCTATTCATTTCCAACCTCGAATATATCTCCGGATTTTATGTCCTGCGATTCAGCGACAGAAGTCGAGTTGCTTCCAAGCATCTCATCGCCGCATCTTGCTTGACATCTTGGTATTCTGTGAGTGATGATTTATGCCGTGCGTATTCATTATTCATCTCGGTTTGGTAATTAATGATTTGGGCTGATCATCCAAAAGAGTTAGCAGAAAAAGTATTGTACATTTTTCTTCAGTATTTTTTTAATAATGTTTAAAAAAAAATTTCTGTGTTCATTTCGTTGCAGGAAAATGTCTTCGGAAGTGAATGAAACGGGTTTCAACGAAACTTTTAAAAAATGTGACTTTTATGAAAACAAGGTCTTTCAAATTTACTCTGAGTATATTTGAAGGGCCTGTGTGAAACCCCAGTTTCACGATCAATGTAATACGACCGTGGCCATTATCAAGAGCATGATGTTAAGTTTTTTTCTGATTCGCCTAATATTTGAGAAAACATTTCACGATTTGATCGCTGAAGTTTCTCTAGATTTTATTTTTCTGCAATTGCACAGAGTTCTGGACAACTGTCAACAGGGCACTTTTGCCCTGAAACAAATAATTTCGGAGGATTTACTGTAAATAACGTTTGGCTCATGACTAATTATTTTGCAATAGACGAAAGATTACCATCGTCAGTGATGTGATTGTGTAATGGGATTGTTTGTGTGTATGTGTTGTGTATGCATGTGTTTGTGTAGTTTGCGAAGGGAGGGTTGGGATTTCGTCAAAGAATGGGATTTTCTGTTTGTGTGTATGTAGATGTGTTTGTTTGTTTGGTTTGTGAAGGGAGGGTTGGGATTGTATCAAAGAATGGGATTTTCTGTGTGTATGTGTGTGTGTATATGTGTTTGTTTGTTTGGTTTGTGAAGGGAGGGTTGGGATTGTATCAAAGAATGGGATTTTCTGTGTGTATTTGTTGTTTGTGTATATGTTTGTTTGTTTGGTTGGTTTGCGAAGGGAGGGTTGGGATTGCATCAAGGAATGGGATTTTCTGTGTGTGTGTATGAGTGTGTTTGTGTGTGTATGTGTATGTGTTTTGGGGAGGGGGGTTGGGTTTTGGGGGCCTGGAGGGGTTTTGGGGGCTGGGAGGAATTGCGTCAAAGAATCGGGCCCTCCTTTTGAAATGGGATCATATCTGCACTACGTTGCTCCTTCTCTCAGAATCAATTAGTCACTGTAAAGACGGACTTTTAAGACCTGTCGCAGTAAACAACTCTTCCCTCCCGAGATAACAAATTCCACTTTTATTTAGAAAAAAAAAAGTTTAAAAAAAGAAGCCTTCAAAGGAGCAACTTATGAATCATTTCAACAACCCAGTCGTATATGTTCTGTGATTGTTTTGACTTGTATTACTACAGCAATCTCGGGCGTCGACGGAATGAATCAAGAGGCAGTGACATGAACGCTGAAGGTATTGGATGTCTGCTGTGTTTATGAATATTTATATATATATATATATATATATATATATATATATATATATATATATATATATATATATATATATATATATATATATATATATATATATATATATATATATATATATATATATATATGACCTCTGCAGAAAGGTTGTGTACATGATTTCGTTATCAAGGGATCACATAAAATGGACCCCTTTTCTCTCTCTCTCTCTCTCTCTCTCTCTCTCTCTCTCTCTCTCTCAGAACTTCGAAAGGGATAAAATGTTTTTTTATTTTTCATATGACTTCCGTCTTGTTTACCGAAAATATTAAAAAAAAATGACTAGATGAATATCGGAAAGTGTGTGTGTATGTATATATATATGATATATATATATATATATATATATATATATATATTCATCTACTCAATTATTTCAATATTTCGGTAACAAGACGCAAGTCATATGTAACTATGATTAAAAAACAATTTAGCCCTTTGGAAGTTCTGAGAAGAGAGAGAGAGAGAGAGAGAGAGAGAGAGAGGGGGGGGGTGATTTTTATGAGATCCCTTGATAACGAAATCATGTACACAACCTTTCAGCAGGAGGTTATAAAGAAAACGTGTTTTTAAACAGCTAAGTCTCCCGTAAACCTACACCAGCCAGTCACTTAGAGCAAGAGATACGAGGCGTTTTGGAAAACATCTGAATCGTGTGGATGAATCATGAGTCCGTCAACAATATCTTCTCCTTCCCCTCCCCCCCCACTCCCTTCTCCCCTCCCCCCAAATCAACCACCAACTTCCACTCGTCATAAAAAAACAAAGAAACAAACAAAGTTCTCTGTCACACTAACATATTTTTTCTTAAGTTAGTGGGTGGTCTGTTAGCGTGCGTAGGTCCCCAGTGTGACTTCAGTGTGACCAATGGATTACGCTGTCGTGACGTAGTATCCTCCCCCCACCATCCCCTCCTCCTCCTCCCTTTCCGTCCCCCATGCATCCCCCCTCTCCTCCCAACCTGTCCTTCGACCCCCTAGGGTAACGGATGAGAGGAGTCCCTTGTATGTACTTATTCGTGTATACACGTACCGTATCGCGTGCACGTTACGTGTATGAAGAGGCGGACGTGCATTTTTAATTGACGCCTACGATCCCTCCCCGTTGATGTTCACGCACGATTGGCTACACGACGCTATTATCGTTTAATGGATGGCTCTTTTTTTATTATTATATTATCTTCTTTCTCGTGATCGGAGGCACGCTTGTTTGTTTATTTTGTCGTTCAGTTGACGGTATTTATTGGAGACGAACTATAGGTTATTGGATTTTAGATTTATATATATTTTTTCTTTTTAGGTTCCCATCATATGTATATATATATATATATATATATATATATATATATATATATATATATATATATATATTTATATATATATACAAATATTTTTGTACTTGTAAGACATCCTATGTCCATATTTTACCACTGAATAGGGGCAAAGAAGAAAGTGCTCGAAATATATGGTTGTAACGTTAAAATAGTGTATATGGGCCTTTTATCTTCGTACATATATAGATGTAGATAGATATAGCAGTAAAAACAAACACACGCACACTCACACACACACATTCACACACACACACACATATGATTAAGCTGTCAAAAGTCGCTTTATTACATCTTTGTTTCTGAACCTGGCAGCTGTTGTTCGGGTCCCACTGGTGGACTAACCACTTATCAGCAGTTTATAATAATATCCTTTGGATGTAATTTATTACCGAGGTACAGTGAATTGGCTATTCAAGTATATATATATATATATATATATATATATATATATATATATATATATATATATATACATACTTGAATAGCCAATTCACTGTACCTCGGTAATAAAATTACATCCAAAGGATATTATTATACACTAATATAGATATGTGTATTATTTATATATATGATAGTTGATATTTTTGTATAAATATCTTATATATTATTAGTAACAATATCTAATTAGTACGATAGAATTGAGTTACAATATTAAAATACACAATGTAAGGTACAATAAAACAATCACAGTTAAAAATACAAATATATGTATATATATATGTGTGTGTGTATATATATATATAAAATACATACATTCATTCTATACACACACACATTATATATATCTATGATATATATATATATATATATATATATATACATATATATATATATATATATATATATATATATATATATATAATGTGTAAGCGCTCGCGCGTTCATATCGACCTCTCACAGAAAGCAAACAAATAGGTGATACAGACCCGGAGTATAAGAGATTAGTGCGATGAAACCGAGATTACTTTGATGTTAGAGAGAGAGAGAGAGAGAGAGAGAGAGAGAGAGACTTGCTGTGATGGCGTTCGTGTGGACATAGAATATTCAGCTCAGTAATCCTTCATCACGGTCAACCCTCGTCAGAAACAATAGAACGAAATCCACTATCTTCAACATTAAGTGCGCCTCAGTGGCTTGGTCGGTAAGGTGCTGGCGTGCCACCTCGGTGGCGGCGAGTTCGATTCTCGGGCATTCCATTGAGGAGTGAGAGCTGTGTATTCCTGGTGATAGAAGTTCACTCTCTACGTGTTTCGGAAGGCACATAAAGCAGTTGGTCTCGTTGCTGAATAACCACTGCTTCCATGCAACGTAAAAACACCATACAAACAAACAAACTAATAAAACAATCTAACATTTACTAGGACAGATGTCAGTATCATAATGTAGCATGAATGTGCTGAGATTTTAACACGCTTTTGCACAGTATCATTTCCGGTTTTAAGTTCTGAAGGCTCTACACTCAAATGTTCTCCCGCAAGACGAGACCTTAGCGCCTATCCCGTTTTCTTAGTTTCGTATCAGAAATCGTCACAGAGATCCTATAGTAGTCTCACATCAACCGTGCATCTGATATCTAGGCCAGTCCCTTACGACGCTCCTGATTGGCTGTTGATAAGCCAATCACAGGGCTGGGAACTCTCAGTCTCTCTCGAGAGTTCACATAGGCAAGATGTATGTTCCACCTCTCCTGAGGACATGTCTTTCAAAAGTATCCTTCAGGAGAGGTGGAACATACATCCTGCTAATGTGAGCTCTCTTGAGAGACTGAGAGTTTCCAGCCCTGTGACTGGCTTATCAACAGCCAATCAGGAGCGTCTTAAGGGACTTGCCTAGACATCAGATGCACGGTCGATGTGAGTCTACTATAAAAAAAATAGTGCTTCAGGGGCAAGAGCCCGTGCCTGTATAAGACGAGCTTAATCGACAAAGGATGTTTTGCAGGTAAATACATCCAAATGCGTTGAAAACTTTATATTGTAGGAATAGAGATTCCTTGAACAGCAGCGGTAACAATAAACGTAAAGTATTTGAAGAAAATCATATAAAACTTAATGTTATTGACCCTATGTCTTAGTTGACATAAGTTGCGGATTGTGTACTTGGTAGCTACGCCTGTTGATGGTGGCAACCATAATATGGTATGACATGGTGTCAGTTATCCTTATCCTGAACGATGTTTTGAAAGGAACCATGATGCTTTGGAAACATACATACATATGTATGAAACAATTTAGGTTTAAAAACTTATTTCTCTTGTCTTATAAGGTGCACACGAGTCGGTAAGTGAACTGATAAATTGCACAAATATTACAGACACACACACACACACACACACACACACACACACATATATATATATATATATATATATATATATAGATATATATATATATATCTTGTTAAGATTCATATTCATATTTTTAGAATTTAAGTAGCACTTTATAGATCATAACAATGTTCTTAGTGATATTTAAGTTAGTGCTATTTTACTAGGTTCAATTTTAAAGTTTATAATTTAAAAGGGAAAATATATTAAATCACTTTTTAACCACTTTTAGTTAAAATAGATATTCTACACGTATGATATAAATATATAAAGAAATAATGAGAAATAAATTTATATCTTTGTCTTGAATAAGTCCACTGGTGTCACGCAACATAAAGATGAACAATTATATCTTACCGTATGCCAAAAACACTTTTATATCCTTAAGTAAAATCAATCCAATAACCGATTAATCACCAATCCAGGAAAGCACACTGGATAAAGAAAACTTTATTGTCAAGGTAAACAATATTCGGTCATCCAAAGGACATGAAATAAACAAACAATACTTAAATTAAAAATTTACAAGGTTAAGCTCAACTCCATCTAGTGACTGAAAACAATCATACATATTTAAGGATACACCATTAGTCATGCCATCTATGACTAAAAAGAAAATTAAATACAAAATATTAAAGAAATATACAACGGGAACCATAACATAATATATAGATATATATATATATATATATTATATATATATTATATTGTGTGTTTGTATGAATGCATATTTATGTGCATGCCCGTTTCTATCATTTTTATATAAGCTATAAGTCTATTTACTTCCTCACGCTCGTACTTACCTCCTCTTAAGCAAAGGAGACTACTATGAGATTCAGGGCCTCTGTAACACGGTTTTTTCGCAATAACTTTTTATCTATGCATTTCATAAATATAGCGCCTATTCAGAATACATATTATATCAACACATAAATTTTGAGTGTATTCTGCACTACGTAGGTTGAATAAATTTGGTACTTATAATGTAAGAGTGATCTTTTTTTGAAGACGGGCCAACTTACTCAGAGAAAAGGTTTCGAACGCACTCGTTACGTAACTTATGACAGCATTTCTTCCCTCTTTCTCGATGGATGATTGGCTATACGTAACGAAGGCTAAACCTCTGGCAACAATGACATACAAATGTAAATACAAGCAAAGCAGTACACCTTTATGAACTCTGGAACCTCTACACTGATAATTGTCATAATGAACAAACCAACAAAATATGTTAATAAATACAAAAACACTTCAATTATTAGTCTAACTCCCAAAATAAGTTTCCAAAGAAATTACAGTCTACTTTATAGGTCACAATCAGATTGACAAGATGTAGGGAATAGTTGGTAATTATCAAAAACATAGTAGACAAGCTTGATTTGATAACTGCTATATCCAATGTCAAGCAATTTTTATTTATTGGCTATCTACCTATTTACTGAAAAAAAATAGCCAGTACCGTATATTGGCTTTAAACTTCACCAATAATTATCGTCAGAATGGTGACTTCATGAGGCTCCACCCACTTTCGCCTCGTTATAATTCAGGATAACACTGAAGGTTACCATGGGCATTGTTGGATTAGAAAATTTAACTTCTGGCTATAAAAACTAATTTCTCGAGTAGTTGTAAGAAGTGCTAAATGATCCTCAAGGATCCCAGCAGTTGGCCTAAACGTTTAATTCATGTATATTATTACTATACTGTTGCGACACTACTGCTACAGTAGTATTACTACGCTAGCACTGATACCCCACCCACATCTATGTATCGTTCTGCCATTCATAAAGTCTTTGAGTTTCAGAGCCAATTGAATGTCTGTCTGGTGGATGGGCGCGGCATTTAGTCAAGAGGTGTTTGTTTACCTTGCTTACGTAATGAATGTTTTTCGACTCTTGGCTCGTAATCATTGGCCATGGCGTCGGCTGGATCATTTTTACTCTATAAAAATTAAAACTATCGGGTTTAGGTTATTGATAATGCTGACAAAATTTGTGTGTGGTTGTAAAATATACATATGTCAACTTTCAGGTACATCCGATGCTTTGACAAGGAGCAAAGTCGAAAAAACCGTGTTACAGAGACCCTGAATCTCATAGTAAGTCACCGTATCCTTTTTTTTTTTTTTTTTTTTTTTTTTGAAAACCTTCTAAATTCTTTCGGCAGCGTCTTGGAAGTTCCCAGAACCTTCACAGAAATTCATTTCGAAGGAACCCGCCTTCAAATGGCCTCATGAATTTTGTAGTAACTGCTCTTATGAGAGACTTCCAATTACGACCAAGTTTAATATGCATTAGTTTTTTTTATTTTACCAGAAATTTTCATTCAGTCTCTTTTTAGATGAGGAGAAAAAAACAGCCCTTAAGCCTCTTTCGGCAATGATGGAGGTTTAGTTAAAAGAAAATAAAATAAAATAAAAAAGTCGAATGAGGTCAGGTAAAGTAAGCTTTACGAGGAACGTGGCAGGTGTGTGTGTGTGTGTGTATGGGTATGTATTATGTATACTTTGTATGTTATATATTTGGAATAATATATATATATATAGGTGTGTGTGTGTGTGTGTGTGTGTGTGTGTGTGCATTATATCATAGACATATTATGTATAAATTTATTATATATATATATATATATATATATATATTATAGATATAAATGAATTATACCTATATATATATATATATATATATATGTGTGTGTGGTGTGTGTGTGTGTGTCTGTATCATATATATACATATGTGTAATTCATTTATATATAATATATATATATGTAAATATATATAGATATACTTATATGTCTAATATATATAAATATACTTATATGTGTAAAATATATATATATATATGTGTGTGTTGTGTGTGTGTGTGTGTATTCATATTATATATATATATATATATATATATATATATATATATATATATATATATATAAAAGTAAGGACACCAAGGCCAAAACCCGGAACAGCATTTTGTACAACTTTATTGGGACATTTTTCGAGTAGTACTATCACTCGTTATCAACCTACAAAATTAAAATGAATGACATTATAGTTCTTGCAATCAAATTCACAATAATAAAATATGCATAAAAATTATAAGAGTATGTTAAAAGATAGCTAATACTTAAAAAAATTAAAATTAAAAATTGCTAAATGAAACAATTGAGTAGATAAAATGCAAATTTAAGTCACAAAAACGGATGGTGCAAAAGAACAGTAAATATACTAAGTCGATATACAAACCAGCAGGATGCAGACTAAAAACACAAAAGTGAGGTAACAGCTACATTTCTAGCCAAGGAAGGCTTTATCTTAGCAGAATATAAAACTTCTAAAATGTCGAGGTCTGTAGCAAAGTGGGCAGAGGTTAGAATAGAAAAATCATCGATATGTAAAGGGTGACCAGACTTCTCGTTGTGTTCCCTAATTGCACTATAACTAGGTCTTGTAAGATAATTGCCTGTACGAAATGACCTACCAAGGTGCTCAAATCATCTCATCCAAGCTGATCTGGTAGTTTTTCCAACGTAAGTGGCATCACAACCACTGCACTGCCATTTATAGATCAGATTGGAGCGAAGGCTTGTTGGTATAGGGTCTTTAATCTTAAAGAAATTTCCTAATTTATTTTGTAAAGTAAAATATATTTTGATATCTAGCTGAGGGTAACCAATGGAAAAAATAGAAATTGATTGTTTTTTTAGATCGTAACTATGAGCTCCAGTAAAAGTTAAAGGTAGATATATAACAGGTTTCTTTACGTTAGCAGTAGTTTCAGGTTGTTTGTTTACATATAATTTTGAAAGTTGTTTACCAATATATGTATTTACGTAATTCAACGGATAGCCATTGTTTTTTTAAGAGTGACCTTAGAAATTCCAATTCTTCGTGTAAATTCAAATAGCTAGAACAAATTTTATGTTCTGGTAACTAGCGTAAATATTAAATTCATCTTATATTTCAAAGGTGTAGCTGATTGAAATTTAGACATAAGACCTGTGAAAGTAGGCTTTCTAAAGACTGAAGTGTGAAATTTATTATTAAGATTTTTAACTTGAATATCTAGAAAAGCAAGTGTATGATTATCTTCGACTTCAGATGTAAATTCTATATTAATATTCTTACTATTAAGGTACTCTAAAAAACGAGGAATCTGGTCACGACTCTTAAAAATTAAGAAAGTATCATCAACATACATCCTGTACAATAAGGGCTTAAAATCTAAAGGGCAATCGTCTAACCATGGTTAGACGATTGCCCTTTAGATTTTAAGCCCTTATTGTACAGGAGGTATGTTGATGATACTTTCTTAATTTTTAAGAGTCTTGACCAGATTCCTCGTTTTTT